>NC_092037.1:63126408-63225522 GCF_003086295.3 Arachis hypogaea
CTCCAGCTTGCTCAGCTTTTGAGGAGGAAAGAATTTATCCAAGAAGGCTGTGACCAGCTTATCCCAAGAGTCCAGGCTATCCTTGGGTTGTGAATCCAACCATATTCTAGCTCTGTCTCTTACAGCAAAAGGGAAAAGCATGAGTCTGTAGACTTCAGGATTAACTCCATTCATCTTTACAGTCTCACAGATCTACAAGAACTCAGTTAAAAACTGATAAGGATCTTCAGATGGAAGTCCATAAAACTTGCAATTTTGTTGCATTAAAGCAACTAGTTGAGGCTTAAGCTCAAAATTATTGGCTCCAATGGCAGGAATGGAGATGCTTCTTCCATCAAATTTGGATGTTGGCTTTGTGAAGTCACCAAGCATTCTCCTTGCATTATTATTATTTTCGGCTGCCATCTCCTTCTCTTGTTCGAAAATTTCTGAAAGGTTGTTTCTGGATTGTTATAATTTAGTTTCTCTTAGTTTCCTTTTCAAAGTCCTTTCAGGTTCAGGATCAATTTCAACAAGAGTGCCTTTTTCCCTGTTCCTGCTCATATGAAAGAGAAGAAAACAAGAAAAGAAAAGGAATCCTCAATGTCACAGTATAGAGATTCCTTTATGATAGTAAAAAAAAGAAAGGGAAGAAGAATGAAGAAGAGTGGGTTCGGATTTTTTTTTTGATGAAGAAAGGTGAAGAAAAATGTTAGTAATAATTAAATAGAATAAGAAAAGAGAGGGAGAATTTCAAAAATAATTTTAAAAAGGGGTTAGTAATTTTCGAAAATTAAAGATAAAATATAATTAAAATTAAAATTTAAAACAAAAAAAGAATTTTTGAAAAAGGGATGAGATATTTTCGAAAATTAGAGAGGGAAAAGTAGTTAGGTGGTTTTGAAAAAGATAAGAAACAAACAAAAAGTCAAAAAGTTAGTTGAAAAAGATATTAAAATCAAATTTGAAAAAGATAAGAAGATAAGAAGTTAGATAAGATATTTTGAAATCAAATTTTGAAAAAGATAAAATTTTTGAAAAAGATAAAATAAAAGATAAAAAGATTTAATTCAAAAATTTGAAATTACTTACTTTACTAACAAGAAATTACAAGATAAGTTTCTAGAACTTAAAGATTGAACCTTTCTTAACAAGAAAGTAACTAACTTCAAATTTTTGAATCAATCACATTAATTGTTAGCTAATTTTCGAAAATTTGATATAAAGATAAGAAAAAGATTTTGAAAAAGATTTTTTTAAATTTTCAAAAAAGAGGAAAAATTGGAAAAGATATGATTTTTGAAAAAGATTTTGAAAAGATAAGATTTTTAAATTTTTGAAAATTTGACTTGACTTGTAAGAAACAACTAATTTTAAAAATTTTTGACCAAGTCAACCCAAAATTTCGAAAATTTGGAGAGAAAAAAGGAAAAGATATATTTTTGATTTTTGAATTTTTAATTATGAGAGAGAAAAACACAAACATGACCCAAAACATGAAAATTTTGGATCAAACACATGATGCATGCAAGAACACTATGAATGTCAAGATGAACACCAAGAACACTTTGAAGATCATGATGAACATCAAGAACATAATTTTGAAAAATTTTTAATGCAAAGAAAACATGCAAGACACCAAACTTAGAAATCTTTAATGCATGGACTCTAACAAACGAAAAATGCACATGGAAAACAACAAACAACACAAAACAAGAAATCATTAAGATCAAACAAGAAGACTTGTCAAGAACAACTTGAAGAGCATGAAGAGCACTATGAATGCATGGAATTTTCGAAAATAATGCAAGAAAAATTTTTAAAGCATGCAATTGACACCAAACTTAAAAATTGACTCAAGACTCAAACAAGAAACACAAAATATTTTTGGTTTTTATGATTTTATGATTTTTTTATTAATTTTTTTTCGAAAATAATATTAGAAAAAACGAAAAAGAAAAGAAAATTTTGAAAAAGATTTTTGAAAAGAAAATTACCTAATCTGAGCAACAAGATGAACCGTCAGTTGTCCATACTCGAACAATCCCCGGCAACGGCGCCAAAAACTTGGTGGACGAAACTGTGACCCTCTTTGTATTTGCATGAGATTTAAAAATTGGCTCTATTGGAATTTATGATCACAACTCCATTCAACTAACCAGCAAGTGAACTGGGTCGTCCAAGTAATACCTTACGTGAGTAAGGGTCGATCCCACAGAGATTGTTGGTATGAAGCAAGCTATGGTCACCTTGTAAATCTCAGTTAGGCAGAATAAATTGGTTATAGGTTCAAAAATTAATAATAAATAGAAAATAAAAAGGGATAGAAATACTTATGTAAATCAATAGTGGGAATTTCAGATAGGTGTATGGAGATGCCAGAATCCTTTCGAATCTCTACGTTCGTATTACTTTCATCCAATCCTTCTTACTCCTTTCCATGGCAAGCTGTATGTAGGGCATCACCATCATCAATGGCTACTTTTAATCCTCTCGGGAAAATGGTCCTATGCGCTGTCATTGCACGGCTAATCGTCTGGAGGCATCACCCTTGTTGATAGCTACATCCCATCCTCTCAGTGAAAATGGTCCAAATGCTCTGTCACAGCACGGCTAATCATCTGTCGGTTCTCAATCAGGTTGGAATAGAATCCATTGATTCTTTTGCGTTTGTCATCACGCCCAGCCTTCAGGAGTTTGAAGCTTGTCACAGTCATTCAATACCGGAATCCTACTCGGAATACCACAGACAAGGTTAGACTTTCCGGATTCCCGGGATCCTACTCGGAATACCACAGACAAGGTTAGACTTTCCGGATCCCCATGAATGCCGCCATCTATCTAGCTTATACCACGAAGATTCTGTTGGGGAATCTAAGAGATATGCGCCCGGCTTAAAGTAGAACGGAAGTGGTTGTCAGTCACACGCGTTCATAGGTGAGAATGATGATGAGTGTCACGGATCATCACATTCATCAAGTTGAAGTGCAACGTATATCTTGGAATAAGAATAAAAGAGAATTGAATAGAAAGTAATAGTAATTGTATTGAAACTTGAGGTACAGCAGAGCTCCACACCCTTAATCTATGGTGTGCAGAAACTCCACCGTTGAAAATACATAAGTGAAAGGTTCAGGCATGGCCGAATGGCCAGCCCCCTAAAACGTGCTCAATGGCCTCCTAAGATGAAGAATAAAACAAAACTGAGACCAAAGATGAAACGTGGTCCAAAAAGACAACTAATACATTAGTAAAAAGTCTTATTTATACTAAACTAGCTACTAGGGTTTACATGAGTAAGTAATTGATGCATAAATCCACTTCCGGGGCCCACTTGGTGTATGCTTGGGCTGAGCTTGATCTATCCACGAGCTGAGGCTTTTCTTGGAGTTGAACTCCAAGTTATAACGTGTTTTGGGCGTTCAATTCCAGATCATGACGTGTTTCTGCCGTTTAACTCCAGACAGCAGCATGTACTTGGCGTTCAACGCCAATTTACGTCGTCAATTTCCGAATAAATTATGAACTATTATATATTGCTGGAAAGCTCAGGATGTCTACTTTCCAACGCCATTAAGAGCGCGCCATTTGGAGTTCTGTAGCTCCAGAGAATCCATTTTGAGTGCAGGGAGGTCAGATTCCAACAGCATCAGCAGTCCTTTTGTCAGCCTTTTTCAGAGTTTTGCTCAAGTCCCTCAATTTCAGCCAGAAATTACCTGAAATTACAGAAAAACACACAAACTCATAGTAGAGTCCAGAAATGTGAATTTAACATAAAAACTAATGAAAACATCCCTAAAAGTAGCTTGAACTTACTAAAAACTACCTAAAAACAATGCCAAAAAGCGTATAAAGTATCCGCTCATCTGCTGCCTCGACTTGTCCATTTGCTTGTGGATGTTCCACCGAGGTGAACTGATGTTTGATCTTCATATTGGCCACCAAGCTTCTGAAGGTAGAGTCGGTGAACTGGGTTCCATTATCTGTGGTAATGGAATATGGTATCCCATACCTTGTGATGATATTTTTGTAGAGGAACCTCCGACTTCTCTGGGATGTGATGGTGGCTAATGGTTCTGCTTCTATCCACTTTGTGAAGTAGTCTATTCCCACAATCAAGTATTTGACTTGTCTTGGGGCCTGGGGAAAAGGACCTAACAGATCCATCCCCCATTTTGCAAAGGGCCATGGAGAAGTTATACTGATTAGCTCCTCGGGGGGAGCCACGTGGAAATTTGCATGCATTTGGCACGGTTGGCACTTTTTCACAAATTCTGTGGCATCTTTCTGCAAGGTCGGCCAGTAGAATCCAGCTCGGATTACTTTCCTGGCTAGCGACCTGGCTCCGAGATAGTTTTCGCAGATCCCATTATGAACCTCTTCTAGTACTTTAGTGGTCCTCGAGGTCGGTACGCACTTCAACAATGGTGTTGATATTCCTCTTTTATAGAGAATATTTTTCACCAGAGTGTAGTATTGTGCTTCCCTCCGGATTTTCTTAGCCTCTTTTTCCTCTTTGGGGAGGATGTCGAATTTTAGGTATTCGACCAAAGGATTCATCCATCCGAGGTTTAGTCCAGTTATCTCAAGGATGTCTCGTTTGTCTTTAGCTTTTACTACAGAGGGTTCTTGGAGAGTTTCCTAGATCAGGCTTCTATTATTCCCTCCTGGTTTGGTACTTGCTAACTTGGAGAGGGCGTCTGCTCTGCTGTTGAGATCCCGAGTTATATGCTTAACTTCGGTTTCCCCAAAGTGCCCTAAGTGTTCCAGAGTTTTTTCCAAGTATCTTTTCTTGTTTGGGTCTTTAGCCTGATACTCTCCATTTATCTGGGAGGTCACCACTTGAAAGTCACTGTATATCATCACTTTTGTTGCACCGACCTCTTTTGCCAGTTTCAACCTTGCAATCAGGGCTTCGTATTCTGCTTGATTATTTGAAGCGGGGAATTCAAATTTGAGGGATACCTCTTTCGTCTACCAGTATTATGCCTGCACCGCTTCCTGTTTTGTTTGAGGATCCATCTACATAACGTTCCCATGTAGTCGGTTTTTCCTCTTGATCTCCCGCGTATTCTGCGATGAAGTCGGCGAGGCATTGGGCTTTGATTGCCGTCCGAGTTTTATACTTCAAGTCAAATTCGGAGAGCTCTATTGCCCATTGAACCATTCTCCCTGCAACATCCGTCTTCTGGAGGATTTGCTTCATGGGCTGGTTCGTTCGGACTCTTATAGTATGTGCTTGAAAATAAAGCCGTAGCCTTGTGAGGCTATTACTAAGGAGTAGGCAAACTTCTCTAGTTTGTGGTACCTTAGCTCGGGGCCCTGCAGGACTTTGCTAATGAATTAAACCGGATGTTTTCTGACCTCGTCCTCCCTTATCAGGGCTGATGCGACAGCTTTGTCTGCTACGGACAAATATAGGACGAGATCTTCCCCGACTAGAGGTCGGGTCAGGATCAGCAGTTGGCTCAAGAATCTTTTAAACTCTTGGAACGCTCCTTCACATTCTGGAGTCCATTCGAACTGGCATCCCTTTCTTAGTAAAGAAAATAGTAGAAGGGATTTGAGTGCTGACCCTGCCAAGAACCTGGAGAGGGCTGCTAGTCTGCCATTCAATTGTTGGACCTCTCTTAGGCAAGTCGGGCTCTTCATTTCAAGGATGGCTTTACACTTATCGGGATTTTCTTTGATCCCTCTCTGTGTTAGCATGAACCCTAGAAATTTTCCAGCCTCCACCGCGAAGGTACACTTTGCGAGATTTAGCCTCATCCCGTGTAGCCTTATGGTGTCGAAGACTTGTGAAAGGTCTGTCAAGAGGTCGACTTCTTCCTTGGTTTTTACTAGCATGTCGTCTACATATACCTCCATTAAGCTCCCCAGGTGGGAAGCAAACACTTTGTTCATCAGCCTTTGATATGTGGCTCTCGCATTTTTTAATCCAAACGGCATGACCAAGTAGCAAAAATTTGCTCTGGGCGTGATGAACGATGTCTTTTCTTGGTCTGGTTCGTACATCGGGATTTGGTTATATCCCGAGTAGGCATCCATGAACGACAAGTATTGATATCCCGAGATGGAGTCTACTAGAGTATCAATACTAGGGAGTGGATAAGGGTCCTTAGGACATGCCTTGGTGTAGTCGACACACATTCTCCATTTGCCATTTTGCTTTTTGACTAGCACCACATTCGCTAGCCATGTTGGATATTTGACTTCTCTGATGAAGCCGGCTTCTAGGAGTGCCTGTACCTGCTCTTCCACCGCTAGAGCTCGTTCAGGGCCGAGCTTACGCCTTTTCTGTTGTACGGGTCGGAACCCTGGGTATACCGAGAGCTTGTGGGACATGAGCTTGGGATCTATCCCAGGCATGTCGGAAGCTTTCCAGGCAAAGATGTCAGAATTGTCTCTTAGGAGCTTAGTTAACCCTTGCTTCAGGTTTTCCCCTAGGTTGGCTCCTATGTTGGTGTTCTTTCCTTTTTCTTTGCCGATCTGTATTTCCTCGGTTTTTCCCCTTGGCTGTGGTCGCAATTCTTCTTTGGCCCTTGCGCCCCAGAGTTCTATGGTGTTAACTTCTTTGCCTTTTCCCCTTAGGTTCAGGCTTTAATTATAGCATTTTCTTGCCAATTTCTGGTCTCCCCGCACGGTTGCTATCCCCTCCGGTGTCGGGAATTTCATGCAGAGATGGGGGGTAGATACCACCACTCCGAGTCGATTCAGGGTAGCTCTGCCAGTTAGGGCATTATATGCTGACCCCACATCGATGACTAAGAAGTCTATATTCATAGTTTTGGATTTTTCCCCCTTTCCAAAAGTAGTATGGAGGGGTAGGAAACCCAATGGTTTTATTGGCGTGTCGCCTAACCCGTACAAGGTGTCGGGGTAGGCCCTTAGCTCCCTTTCGTCCAGCCCTAGTTTATCAAACGCAAGCTTGAAAAGGTTGTCTGCCAAACTTCCTTGGTCCACTAGAGTTCTGTGGAGATGGGCATTGGCTAGGATCATAGTTATCACCACTGGATCATCGTGTCTAGGGATTACTCCTTGTCCATCTTCCTTTATGAATGAGATGGTAGGAAGGTCAGGTGACTCGCTTCTGACCTGGTAGACTCGCTTGAGATGTCTTTTGCGAGAGGACTTGGTGATCCCCCTCCCGCGAATCCGCCTTAGATCATATGTATATGTGCGGTGGTGGGTCTCTTCTGTCCGGGTCATCTCGCTTTCTCTTTCCATGATTGTCCGACCTCTCCATGAGATATCTGTCAAGTCGGCCTTCTCTGGCCAGCTTTTCTATCACATTTTTGAGATCGTAACAGTCGTTTGTTGAGTGACCATATATTTTATGGTACTCGCAGTAATCGCTGCGACTCCCCCCTTTCTTATTCTTGATGAGTCTGGGAGGCGGCAGCCTTTCAGTATTGTAAATTTCTCTATATACGTCCACTATGGAAACCTTTAGAGGAGTATAAGAGTGATATTTCCTGGGTCTGTCGAGACCGAGGTCTTCTTTCTTCTTGGGCTCCCTCTCTCTATCTTTTATCGAGGGGAGGTGCCCAGGTCGCCAGCTCGACTCTCTCAGTCTGGCGTTTTCCTCCATGTTGATGTACTTCTCAGCTCTTTCTTGTACATCACTCAAGGAGGTGGGGTGTCTTTTTGATATGGACTGTGAGAAGGGACCTTCTCTAAGCCCATTTACCAGCGCCATAATGACTGCCTCGGTGAGCAGGTCTTGAATCTCTAAGCATGCTTTGTTGAACCTTTCCATATAATCCCGTAGAGGTTTTCCGACCTCCTGTTTTATTCCCAGGAGGCTCGGTGCATGCTTTACTTTATCTTTCTGAATGGAGAACCGCATTAGAAACTTTCTCGAGAGGTCTTCAAAGCTGGTGACCAACCATGGAGGGAGGCTATCAAACTACTTCATCGCTGCTTTCGATAAGGTGGTCGGGAAAGCTTTGCAGCGTGTTACATCAGAAGCGTCAGCCAGATACATCCGAGTTTTAAAATTGCTTAAGTGATGCTTTGGATCTGTGGTTCCATCATAGAGGTCCATATCAGGGCTTTTAAAGTTTCTCGGAACTTTTGCCCTCATTATGTCCTCACTAAAGGGGTCCTCCCCTCCTGGGGGTGACTCTTCTCGGTCGCCGTGGGAGTTCCGACTTTTGAGGGATGATTCTAACTTTAAGAGTTTTTCTTCTAACTCTTTTCGTCGTTCCATCTCCTCTCTTAAGTGCTTTTCTATTTCCCTTTGTCACTCCCGCTCCTGTTCCAATTGCTCCAAGCGACCTTGGTGGCCATGGAATAGCCCCATTAGTTCGGTTGTATGGGGTGGTCCATCCTTTTCCGATTCACGTCCCTCGGAGGAGTTCATCTTCAGATTTTTAAATCCGGAGGTGCCTTCCCTATGTTGGTCGTTGGTTCCCTGGTGAAGGGTTAGGTCTGCGTCATTGTTTCCGGTATCTAGATTCTCTTGTTCAGAATCGGATGCCACATGACCATCTTCCTGTGACATGTCCGTGATGAGCGGATATTTTATACGCTTTTTGGGGGTAATTTCATGTAGATTTTAGCATGTTTTAATTAGTTTTTAGTAGAATATTATTAGTTTTTAGGCAAAAATTATATTTCTGGACTTTACTATGAGTTTGTGTATTTTTCTATGATTTCAGGTATTTTCTGGCTGAAATTGAGGGAGCTGAGCAAAAATCTGAGTGAGGCTGAAAAATGACTGTTGATGCTGTTGGATCCTGACCTACCTGAACTCAAAATAGCTTTTCTGGAGCTATAGAACTCCAAATGGCGCACTCTCAACGGCGTTGGAACGGAGACATCCAGGGCTTTCCAGCAATATATAATAGTCCATACTTTGCACAAAGATAGATGACGTAAATTGGCGTTCAACGCCAGTTCCATGTTGCAGTCTGGCGTCCAGCGCCAGAAACAAGTTACAAGTTGGAATTCAACGCCAGAAACAGGTTACAACCTGGCGTTGAACGCCCAAAACAGCCCAGGCACGTGAGAAGCTTAAGTTTCAGCCCCAGCACACACCAAGTGGGCCCCAGAAGTGGATTTTTGCACTATCTATCATAGTTTACTCATTTTCTGTAAACCTAGGTTATTAGTTTACTATTTAAACAACTTTTAGAGACTTATTTTGAATCTCATGACATTTTTCATATCTGAATTTTATACAATTTGACGGCATGAGTCTCTAAACTCCATTGTTGGGGGTGAGGAGCTCTGCAGCGTCTCAATGAATTAATGCAATTGTTTCTATTTCTCCAT
Source organism: Arachis hypogaea (assembly GCF_003086295.3). Classification (NCBI taxonomy): domain Eukaryota; kingdom Viridiplantae; phylum Streptophyta; class Magnoliopsida; order Fabales; family Fabaceae; genus Arachis; species Arachis hypogaea. The sequence continues at coordinate 63,135,667 of NC_092037.1, forward strand.
TCAAACGTGTGTGTGTTCCTATCTAAGATGTTCATTCGCGTTTAATTGTGAAGGAGGTGATGATCCGTGACACTTATCACCTTCCTCAATCCATGAACGTGTGCCTGACAAACACCTCCGTTCTACATCAGATTGAATGAGCATCTCTTAGCTTCCTTAATCAGAATCTTCGTGGTATAAGCTAGAACTGATGGCGGCCACTCTTGAGGATCCGGAAAGTCTAAACCTTGTCTGTGGTATTCCAAGTAGGATTCAAGGATTGAATGGCTGTGACGAGCTTCAAACTCGCGATTACTGGGCATGATGACAAACGCAAAAGGATCAATGGATCCTATTCCAACATGATCGAGAACCAACAGCTGATTAGCCGTGCTGTGACAGAGCATCTGGACCATTTTCACTGAGAGGATGGGAAGTAGCCACTGACAATGGTGACACCCTACATACAGATTGCCATGGATGAGACTTTACAAACAATTGAGTTGAATATCACATTGCAGAAATTCAGAGGACAAAGCATCTCCAAAACTCCAACATATTCTCCATTAATAAAGTAACAATTACTTATTCCAAACACTTTTACTTCTTACAATTAAATCCAAATAACCTTATTGGCATCCTGACTAAGATTAATAAAATACACATAGCTTGCTTCAAACCAATAATCTCCGTGGAATCGACCCTTACTCACGTAAGGTATTACTTGGACGACCCAGTGCACTTGCTGGTTAGTTGTACGGATTGTGAATTCGTGCACCAAGTTTTTGGCGCCGTTGCTGGGGATTATTCGAGTTTGAACAACTAAAGGTTTATTTCGTTGCTTAGATTAGGAATAATTTATTTTTGTTGTTATAGAGTCATTAAATTCTGAGTCCCTTATTCCCTTTTCAAAAAATTTTATTTCAAAAATATTATTTTTCTTTATCAATTTCTAATTTTTTTCGTGAGTTTAGTGTCTTGTTCTAAGTTTGGTGTCAATTGCATATTTTATATTTTTCTTTAAAATTTTCGTATTAGTGTTCTTTGTTCTTCCTTGATCTTCAAATTGTTCTTGTCAATTTTTCTTGTTTTTCTTGTGCTTTTTCAAAACATTAGTTTTCAAAAATTTTTTTTCTTATCTACAAAAATAATACATCTTTAAAATACGTTACATTTTTAGCTCAGTTGGTTAGAGCGTTGGCTTATGTTCTTGGCAATTGGGTATCTTCTTTTTAAAATCTCTTTCAAAAATAATTTTTCTTGATTTAATCTTGTGCCAAACTTTAAGTTTGGTGTTTTCTTGTTGATCTTTCTTTAATTTTCGAAAATTTATCTTGGTTTTCTAAAAATTTTAAGTTTGGTGTTCTTTCTTTTGTTCTTAGTGTTCTTGAGTCTTTCTTGTGTTTTGATCTTAAAATTTTTAAGTTTGGTGTTCCTTGGTGTTTTCCCTCCAAAATTTTCGAAAATAAGGAGCATTAGATCTAAAAATTTTAAGTCTTGTGTCTTTTGTGTGTTTTTCTCTTTCATCATAAAATTCAAATTTCAAAAAAAAAATCTTTTTCAAAAATATCCTAACCACTTTCTCTCTCCTCAAATTTTCGAAAATCTTCATAAAAGTTTTCAAATTTTTAATTTTTAATTTTCTTTCTTTATTTATTTTATTTTTATTTCGATTTTTATTTTATTTTATTTTATTATTTTGAAAATCAATATAATAAATTAAATAAAATAGACAATATCAACATCTATACCATCTCCCTTGCTCCATCATGGAACTAAGTGGAAATGAACAGTCCAGGAGGACTTTGGGGTCATATGCTAACCCCACTACTGCTTCATATGGGAGTAATATCTGTATACCCTCCATTGGAGTTAGTAGCTTTGAGTTGAATCCTCAGCTCATTATCATGGTGCAGCAAAGCTGCCAGTATTCCGGTCTTCCACATGAAGAACCTACAGAGTTTCTGGCACAATTTTTACAAATTGCTGACACAGTACATGATAAGGAAGTAGATCAGGATGTCTACAGATTATTACTGTTTCCATTTGCTGTAAAAGATCAAGCTAAGAGGTGGTTAAATAACCAACCTAAGAACAGCATAAGGACATGGAAACAGCTGTCAGAAAAATTTCTGAATCACTATTTTCCTCCAAAACGGATGACACAGCTAAGGCTAAGCATCCAAGGCTTCAAACAAGGAGATAATGAATCCCTTTATGATGCCTGGGAGAGATACGAGAGATGCTAAGAAAATGCCCCTCTGAGATGTTTTCAGAGTGGGTGCAATTAGACATCTTCTACTATGGGCTTACAGAAAAAGCTCAGATTTCTCTAGATCACTCAGCTGGTGGATCTATACATATGAGAAAAACAATTGAAGAAGCCCAAGAACTCATTGATACAGTTGCCAGAAATCAGCATCTGTACCTAAGCAGTGAATCTTCCATGAAAGAAGAAGCTAAAACAGTAACTGCTGAACTCAGTCCTGTAGATCAGGCTAATGAATTCAATCAGCAATTAGACTTTCTAACTCAGCAGCTAGCCGAATTCAAGGAAATACTACAGGAAACAAGAATGGCTAACAGGAATATGGAAGTACAGTTAAAGCAAACAGAAAAGCAACTGTCAAAACAAATAACAGAAGAATGCCAAGCAGTTCAATTAAGAAGTGGGAAAACATTAAATACCTCACTTCAAAGCAGAGGAAGCCAAGAAATGAACAAATGGCTACCCAAAATCCCTCTGAGGACAATCAGAGCCTAGAGAGGAATAATGCTGGCGCTGAACGCCCAGACCATGCTCATTCCTGGCGTTCAACGCCAGAAACAAGCATGAATCTGGCGTTGAACGCCCAAAGGGAGCACAGTTCTGGCGTTCAGACGCCAGTAACAGATAAGGAGTTGGCGTCTAACGCCACTCCAGCTTCCACCCCTGGCATTCAAACGCCAGTGGGGGATCAGTCACATACAAGTGCTGATAACAACCCTTCTAAAAAGTCTTCCCAACCCACCTCTGTAGGTAATAAACCTGCAGTAACTAAGGTTGAGGAATATAAAGCCAAAATGCCTTATCCTCAAAAACTCCGCCAAGCGGAACAGGATAAGCAATTTGCCCGCTTTGCAGATTATCTCAGGACTCTTCAAATAAAGATTCCGTTTGCAGAAGCACTTGAGCAAATACCCTCTTATGCTAAGTTCATGAAAGAGATCTTAAGTCATAAGAAGGATTGGAGGGAGACTGAAAAAGTTTACCTCACTGAAGAATGCAGTGCAGTCATTCTGAAAAGCTTACCTGAGAAGCTTAAAGATCCCGGGAGCTTCATGATACCATGCACATTAGAGGGTAATTGCACCAAGCAAGCTCTATGTGACCTTGGGGCAAGTATCAACCTAATACCTGCATCTATTATCACAAAGCTTGGTTTGACTGAAGAAGTCAAACCAACCCGGATATGTCTTCAACTTGCTGATGGCTCCATTAAATACCCATCAGGCGTGATTGAAGACATTATTGTCAAGGTTGGGCCATTTGCCTTTCCTACTGACTTTGTGGTACTGGAAATGGAGGAGCACAAGAGTGCAACTCTCATTCTAGGAAGACCTTTCCTAGCAACTGGCCGAACCCTCATTGATGTCCAAAAAGGGGAAGTAACCCTAAGAGTCAATGAGGAGGAGTTCAAATTGAATGTTGTCAAAGCCATGCAACATCCAAACACCCCAAATGACTGCATGAGTGTTGATCTTATTGACTCTCTGGTAAGAGAGGTCAATATGACTGAGAGTCTTGAATCAGAGCTAGAGGACATCTTTAAAGATGTTCAGCCTGATTTGGAGGAATCAGAGAGAATAATAAAACCTCTGAAAATCCCTCAGGAAGAGGAGAAACCTCCCAAACCCGAGCTCAAACCATTACCACCATCCCTGAAATATGCATTTCTGGGAGAAGGTGATACCTTTCCTGTAATCATAAGCTCTACATTAGAGCCACAGGAAGAGGAAGCACTAATTCAAGTGCTAAGGACACACAAGACAGCTCTTGGGTGGTCCATCAGTGATCTTAAGGGCATTAGCCCAGCCAGATGCATGCACAAGATCCTATTGGAGGGTGATGCCAAGCCAGTGGTCCAACCACAAAGGCGGCTGAATCCAGCCATGAAGGAAGTGGTGCAGAAGGAGGTCATTAAATTACTAGAGGCTGAGATTATTTATCCTATTTCTGACAGCCCCTGGGTAAGCCCTGTCCAAGTCGTCCCTAAGAAGGGAGGCATGACAGTGGTTCATAATGAAAAAAATGAACTGGTTCCTACAAGAACAGTTATAGGGTGGCGTATGTGTATTGATTATAGAAGGCTCAATACAGCCACCAGAAAGAATCATTTTCCTTTACCATTTATAGACCAGATGCTAGAAAGACTAGCAGGTCTGCTTCCTGGATGGATATTCAGGTTATAATCAAATTGCAGTAGATCCCCAAGATCAAGAGAAAACGGCATTCACATGTCCATCTGGAGTATTTGCATACAGAAGGATGCCATTTGGCCTGTGCAATGCACCTGTAACCTTTCAGAGGTGCATGCTCTCAACTTTCTCTGATATGGTGGAAAAATTTTTGGAAGTCTTCATGGATGACTTTTCAGTATTTGGAGACTCATTCAGCTCCTGTCTTAACCATCTAGCACTTGTTCTAAAGAGATGCCAAGAGACTAACCTGGTTTTAAACTGGGAGAAGTGTCACTTTATGGTGACTGAAGGAATTGTCCTTGGGCACAAAATTTCGAACAAGGGAATAGAGGTGGATCAAGCTAAGGTAGAGGTAATTGAAAAATTACCACCACCTGCCAATGTTAAGGCAATCAGAAGCTTTCTGGGGCATGCAGGATTCTATAGGGGGTTTATAAAGGATTTTTCAAAAATCGCCAAACCTCTGAGCAACCTGCTAGCTGCTGACACACCATTTGTCTTTGATAAGGAGTGTCTGCAGGCATTTGAGACTCTGAAAGCTAAATTGGTCACAACACCAATCATTTCTGCACCAAACTAGACATTGCCATTTGAACTAATGTGTGATGCCAGTGACCATGCCATTGGTGCAGTGTTGGGACAAAGGCATGACAAGCTTCTGCACGTCATTTACTATGCCAGCCGTGTTCTAAATGACGCACAGAAGAACTACACAACCACAGAAAAAGAGCTACTTGCAGTGGTTTACGCCATTGACAAATTCAGATCCTATTTAGTAGGATCAAAAGTGATTGTGTATACTGATCATGCTGCTCTTAAATATCTACTCACAAAGCAGGATTCAAAACCCAGACTTATAAGATGGGTGTTACTTCTGCAAGAGTTTGATATAGAAATAAGAGACAGAAAAGGGACAGAGAATCAGGTAGCAGATCACCTGTCCCGAATAGAACCAGTAGAAGGGGCGTCCCTCCCTCTTACTGAGATCTCTGAAAACTTTTCGGATGAGCAACTCTTTGCCATCCAGGAAGTGCCGTGGTTTGTAGATATTGCAAACTACAAGGCAGTGAGATTCATACCCAAAGAGTACAATAGGCAGCAATCAAAGAAGTTGATCACGGACGCAAAGTACTATCTTTGGGATGAACCATATCTCTTCAAGAGATGTGCAGACGGAGTAATCCATAGATGTGTTCCTAAAGAAGAAGCACAGAAGATCCTCTGGCACTGCCATGGATCACAGTATGGAGGACATTTTGGAAGTGAGCGAACAGCCACAAGAGTCCTCCAATGTGGCTTCTACTGGCCTACTCTCTATAAAGATTCCCGAGTGTTTGTACTTAATTGTGACAGTTGCCAAAGATCTGGCAATCTGCCTCACAGTTATGCCATGCCTCAACAAGGGATCTTGGAGATTGAGTTGTTTGATGTATGGGGCATTGACTTCATGGGACCTTTCCCACCATCATACTCAAACACTTATATTTTGGTGGCAGTGGATTATGTATCCAAATGGGTGGAAGCTATTGCAACACCCACTAATGACACTAAGACAGTATTAAAATTCCTCCAGAAAAACATCTTCAGCAGATTTGGCACCCCTAGAGTACTAATCAGTGATGGGGGCACTCATTTCTGCAATAAACAGCTCTATTCTACTTTGGTTCGTTATGGAGTTAGCCACAGGGTGGCCACTCCATATCACCCACAGACTAATGGGCAAGCTGAAGTCTCTAACAGAGAACTTAAAAGAATCCTGGAACGGACTGTAATTAACCGCAGAAAGGATTGGGCAAGAAGAGTGGATGATGCTCTGTGGGCATACAGAACAGCATTCAAGACCCCTATAGGGACCTCCCTATACCAGCTTATGTATGGAAAGGCCTGTCACTTGCCAGTGGAACTAGAACACAAAGCCTACTGGGCAACCAGATTCCTAAACCTTGATGCCAAGTTAGCTGGAGAAAAACGATTGCTCCAGTTAAATGAGCTAGAGGAATTTAGACTCAATGTTTTCGAGAATGCAAAAATTTACAAAGAGAAAGCAAAAAGATGGCATGATAAGAAGCTGTCATCCAGAGTCTTTGAGCCGGGGCAGAAAGTTCTGCTATTTAATTCTAGGCTCAAATTATTCCCAGGGAAATTAAAATCCCGGTGGAGAGGTCCATATGTGATTACAAGTGTATCACCATATGGATACGTAGAGCTTCAGGATAATGACTCTAACAGAAAGTTCATTGTTAATGGACAGAGAGTTAAACATTATCTTGAAGGCAATTTTGAGCAAGAATGCTCAAAACTGAGACTTGATTAGAGCTCAGTAATAGTCCAGCTAAGGACAATAAAGAAGCGCTTGCTGGGAGGCAACCCAGCCATTTACAAAATTTAATTTTATTTGTTTTTGCTAATTAATTAATTTTTACAGGTATATGTTAAAGTATCTTCAAAAGGTAAAATAGCAATTGATTGAATTCACAGAGTTACATGGGAATTTGGAAGCTCACTGGCGTGAAAAAGCCAGTAAGAAATGTTTTGGGCATTGAACGCCCAAAAGAAGCATCCACTGGGCGTTCATTTCCAGTAAAGATAGCCATCTAGGTGTTGAACGCCAGAAAGGAGCATCTTCTGGGCGTTGAACGCCAGAAAGAAGCTCCTTCTGGGCGTTTAGAAAAACGCCCAGTGATAAAGGACTTCCTGGCGTTCAACGCCAGAAAGAAGCAACAGCTAGGCGTTGAACGCCCAGGAGAAGCAACAATTGGGCGTTAAACGCCCAAAACATGCAGCAGTTGGGCGTTTAACGCCAAGATGGTGGGAAGGAGAAAAAAAATTCTTTTTTCTTCACAAATTTTCTAATTTTTATGTTTCAATTCTTGATTTCTTGCATAAAACATGTTTCAAAATACCATCCTTTAATTCCAAAAAAAAAAAATTTTGTCCTAATTTCTAAAAACCCTAATTTCTAAAATCCCTTTTTCAAAAATATCAAATGTATCTTAATTCATAAACACAAACCTTTTCCAATCCAATCCAACTCTTTTTCCAATTTTTTTAAAAACTTATTTATCTTTTAAAATCTTTTTCAAATTATAAATTTCAAATTTATTTTTAAATATCATTCATATCTTTCTAAATTATATCTTTTTCTTATCATATTTATCTTTTATCTTATATCTTTTTCTTATTTTTGAAAACCCACCCCCTCCCTTTATATCCACTTTCGGCCCCCCTCTCATCATCCACCATTCCACACTTGCTCTCCTCATATCCCTCTCCTCTATTTTCTTTTGCTTGAGGACAAGCAAACCTCTAAGTTTTATGTGCTTATCCGTGATCACAAAAATATACCCACTTTGATCATGGCCCCTAAAGGAAAACAACCCAACCCAAGAGGCAAGAAAGAGAATATTCCAAAGCCACTTTGGAATCAAGGGAAGTTCTTAACTAAAGAATATTCAGACCATTACTACAAAATAATGAGTCTAAGATCAGTGATCCCGGAAGTCAAGTTCGATCTGAAAGAAGATGAATATCCGGAGATCCAAGAACAAATTCGAAACAGGAACTGGGTAATCCTAGCTAATCCTGAAACGAAAGTGGGAAGGAACATGGTTCAGGAGTTCTATGCTAATCTATGGCAGACAGACAGGCAAAGAATAATTGGAGCTGCCCTCTATGACCATCGGACCTTAGTCAGAGGAAAGATTGTTCATATCCATCCTGACAAAATCAGGGAGATCTTTAAGCTTCCTCAACTGAAAGATGACCCAGACTCCTTCAATAGGAGAATGATGAGGGTAAACAAAGGCCTGGACAAGATTCTAGAGGATATATGCATCCCTGAAGCTAGGTGGACCACCAGCACCACTGGCACCCCAAATCAACTCAAAAGAGAAGATCTCAAACCAGCTGCCAGAGGCTGGCTGGACTTCATTGGGCGTTCTATATTGCCCACCAGCAACCGTTCTAAAGTTACTGTTAAAAGAGCAGTGATGATTCACTGCATCATGTTGGAAAAAAAAGTAGAAGTCCATCGACCGATCTCGTGTGAACTATACAAAATAGCAAACAAGAACTCCAAGGATGCCAGATTGGCCTATCCAAGTTTAATTTCTATGCTCTGCAGAGATGTCGGTGTGAAGATGGGAATAACTGAGTATATCTCAGTTGAGAGACCAATCACTAAAATATCAATGGAAAGACAACAGCTGCAGGATGATCCAATCAAGAGGAGAGCACAAGAAGTCCTCCCAGAACTTCCTCAATTCGAATATTGGGAATATCTTGAGACATCTATTTCCAAATTGCAAGAAGCTATGAACCAAATAAAGAAAGAACCGAACAATCAAAGTAGCATGCTTTGCAAACTGCTTAAGGAACAAGAAGAGCAAGGGCGTGATTTAAGGGAGTTGAAGCGCCAGAAATTAATCCTTGAAGGACCAAGCACCCCACAGATCAGAGGAACATCCACTTCCCAAAACACAGGTTGTTGAGTTCTAATTTTAGCTTTAACTCTGTGATAGTGTTATTATAGAAATTTACCTTAGAAGTTATACAGTAGTAGTAGTAGTAATTAGCATATCTATTCTGGTTTTATTTCCAATTAAGTTATAATTTATTTTTCTCATCATCATCAGACATGAATAAAATAGTAGATTTTTAGAATAAAGAAGTAATTTATATTTTTCGAGTGCTTAATAATAAAAATTATAATTAATTATATGTGGTGGCAATACTTTTTGTTCTCTGAATGAATGCTTGAACAGTGCATATTTTATCCTGAATTTGACGAATGTTGGCTCCTGAAAGAATGAGGAACACGAAAACTATTATTGATGATCTGAAAAATCATGAATTTGATTCTTGAAGCAAGAAAAAGCAGTGAAAAAAAATTACAAGGAATCATTGGATCAAGAAAAGGAACAAAAGCCAATAGCCCTTAAAACCAAAAGGCAAGGGTGAAAAGGATCCAAGGCTTTGAGCATCAGTGGATAGGAGGGCCCAAGGAAGTAGTTCCAGGCCTAAGCGGCTAAATCAAGCTGTCCCTAACTATGTGCTTGTGGCATGCAGGTCCAGGTGAAAAGCTTGAGACTGAGTGGTTAAAGTCGTGATCCAAAGGAAAAAAAGAGTGTGCTTAAGAGCTCTGGACACCTCTAACTGGGGACTCTAGCAAAGCTGAGTCACAATCTGAAAAGGTTTACCCAGTCATGTGTCTGTGGCATTTATGTATTCAGTGGTAATACCGGAAAACAAAGTGCTTAGGGCCACGGCCAAGACTCATAAAATGAATGTGTTCAAGAATCAACATACTACACTAGGAGAATCAATAATACTATCGGAATTCTAAGTTCCTATGGATGCCAATCATTCTAAATTTCAAAAGATAAAGGGAGATGCCAAAACTGTTCAGAAGCAAAAAGTTACAAACCCCACACATCTAATAAGAATCTGAGCTCCATTTAAAACTCTGAGATGTTATTACTTCTTAATTTCTTTTCATCCTATTTTATTTGTCTAGTTGCTTGAGGACAAGCAACAGTTTAAGTTTGGTGTTGTGATGAGCGGATATTTTATACACTTTTTGGGGGTAATTTCATGTAGATTTTAGCATGTTTTAATTAGTTTTTAGTAGAATATTATTAGTTTTTAGGCAAAAATCATATTTCTGGACTTTACTATGAGTTTGTGTGTTTTTCTATGATTTCAGGTATTTTCTGGCTGAAATTGAGGGAGCTGAGCAAAAATCTGAGTGAGGCTAAAAAAGGACTGCTGATGCTGTTGGATCCTGACCTCCCTGCACTCAAAATAAATTTTTTGGAGCTACAGAACTTAAAATGGCGCGCTCTCAACGGCGTTGGAAAGTAGACATCCAGGAATTTCCAGCAATATATAATAGTTCATACTTTGCGCGAAGATAGACGACGTAAACTGGCGTTCAACGCCAGTTCCATGTTGCAGTCTGGCATCCAGCGCCAGAAACAAGTTACAAGTTGGAGTTCAACGCCAGAAACAGGTTACAACCTAGCGTTGAATGCCCAAAACAGCCCAGGCACGTGAGAAGCTTAAGTCTCAGCCCTAGCACACACCAAGTGGGCCCCAAAAGTAGATTTCTGCACTATCTATCATAGTTTACTCATTTTATGTAAACCTAGGTTATTAGTTTACTATTTAAACAACTTTTAGAGACTTATTTTGCATCTCATGACATTTTTCAGATCTGAATTTTATACACTTTGACGGCATGAGTCTCTAAACTCCATTGTTGGGGGTGAGGAGCTCTACAGCGTCTCAATGAATTAATGCAATTGTTTCTATTTCTCCATTCAAACGTGTGTGTGTTCCTATCTAAGATGTTCATTCGCGTTTAATTGTGAAGGAGGTGATGATCATTGACATTCATCACCTTCCTCAATCCATGAACGTGTGCCTGACAAACACCTCCGTTCTACATCAGATTGAATGAGCATCTCTTAGCTTCCTTAATCAGAATCTTCGTGGTATAAGCTAGAACTTATGGCGGCCACTCTTGAGGATCCGAAAAGTCTAAACCTTATCTGTGGTATTCCAAGTAGGATTCAAGGATTGAATGGCTGTAACGAGCTTCAAACTCGCGATTGCTGGGCATGATGACAAACGCAAAAGGATCAATGGATCCTATTCCAGCATGATCGAGAACCAACAGCTGATTAGCCGTGCTATGACAGAGCATCTGGACCGTTTTTACTGAGAGGATGGGAAGTAGCCACTGACAATGGTGACACCCTACATACAGCTTGCCATGGATGGGACTTTACAAACAATTGAGTTGAATATTACATTGCAGAAATTCAGAGGACAAAGCATCTCCAAAACTCCAACATATTCTCCATTAATAAAGTAACAATTACTTATTCCAAACACTTTTACTTCTTACAATTAAATCCAAATAACCTTATTGGTATCCTGACTAAGATTAATAAAATAAACATAGCTTGCTTCAAACCAATAATCTCCGTGGGATCGACCCTTACTCACGTAAGGTATTACTTGGACGACCCAGTGCACTTGCTGGTTAGTTGTACGGATTGCAAATTCGTGCACCAGTCCGCCATTACTGGTTGTTCTCTCGGGTCCCCGGCAACGGCGCCAATGTTTCGGGGCTTACCTAAAACCGAACGGTGGTTGGGCTTGTTTGTGAGGCCCAAGCGCTAGAGGAGGGTGGTCTCCGACTTGGTTTACGTCTGGGAGCCTCCTTCTGACTTGTGTGTGAGAGAATGGGGGTGGTACCTGCAAAGACACTCCGATGCCAAAGTCAGCAAGGAGTAAGACAGGTCTAGAGAGTATTGGGCTTATAAAATACCTGAGAGGTGTCAGTGTATTTATAGTGGTGAACCCATAACCACCGTTGAAGTAGTTCTGCCATTTAAGGTGGGTAACCGTCCCTTTATCTTAGGGAGGTTGAGATATGGCTCATGGAAGTGGGTAGAGAGATTTTAGGGGCAGTTACTCATTTGAATGAGTGGTTATCTGTCAGCTAATCTTCGTCCCTGACTTCTTTAGGATAAGTCGTGGTGAGAACCGACTTCGTAGGGAGGAGGTTGGTACAGGGCGAGGCTCAACCCTTTGGATTGGGCCTTTCATTTGGACCTGGGCCTTATCGTTGGGCCAGGGTATGAACACCTGGGATATATTGAAATGGCTAAAGAGGGAGTAGTTGAGATGTTTGGATTCATTTGAGAGTGTTTTTTAAATTTTGGAAAGTTTGAAAAGCATATATGACTCAACGCTAGGATTACGTGCACTTAGGGAACATTAACAGGTTAAATATGAGTGGCATGTGGCCGGTATACTAGACTTTGAGATTAGTTTGTCTATCTCTTATTTTATATAGTTAATTAGTTGATATTAGAATATTTTGATTTATTTAATTTTAGTTGATACATTATTATATGTTGATTTAATTAGTTAAAAAATATGTTAAAATAATGACATTATTTGTTTTAATTAATCAGTTGTCATGTTAGGATATTTGAACTTAAAAGGGTAGATGAGATGTTGGACATGTTGGTTTAAGTTGTTTTAATTAGTTAGGTTGATTTGATTTAATTAATTACTTGATATAATATAATTTGATCAAATTATTTAAGTAGTCAATCTAAAATTAAATTAAATTATTCTTATAAGGAGCTAACAAATTTTATCTTTGACAATGCTTCCTCTCTGTATTTGTGGAGTAGGAGAGATGGTGCACGAATTTGTAATCCGCACAACTAACCAGCAAGTGCACTGGGTCGTCCACGTAATACCTTACGTGAGTAAGGGTCGATCCCACGGAGATTATTGGTTTGAAGCAAGCTATATTTATTTTATTAATCTTAGTCAGGAGGCCAATAGGATTATAAGTGAAATTACTAGATTTGATTAGAAAAATGAAAGAGAATAACAGCGTTACTTGTTGTGCAGTAATGAGAAATATGTTGGAGTTTTGGAGATGCTTTGTCCTTCGAACTTCAACTCTTCCTTAAAATCCTTCAACACACGCAAGGCTCCTTCCATGGCAAGCTCTATGTAGGGTGTCACCGTTGTCAATGGCTACTTCCCATCCTCTCAGTGAAAATGTTCCTATGCTCTGTCACAGCACGGCTAATCATCTGTCGGTTCTCAATCAGGTTGGAATAGAATCCATTGATTCTTTTGCGTCTGTCACTAACGCCCAGCCTTCAGGAGTTTGAAGCTCGTCACAGTCATTCAATCCCAGAATCCTACTCGGAATACCACAGACAAGGTTTAGACTTTCCGGATTCTCATGAATGCCGCCATCAATCCGGCTTATACCACGAAGATTCTGATTAAGGAATCTAAGAGATACTCATTCAATCTGATGTAAAACGGAGGTGGTTGTCAGGCACACGTTCATGGATTGAGGAAGGTGATGATTGTCACGGATCATCACCTTCTCCATAATTAAGCGCGAATGAACATCTTAGATAAGAACAAGCGTGTTTGAATGGAAAACAAAGGAATTGTATTAAATCATCGAGACGCTGCAGAGCTCCTCATCCCCAACAATGGAGTTTAGAGACTCATGCCGTCAAAAAGTATGTAATTCAGATCTGAAAATGTCATGAGGTACAGAATAATTCTCTAAAAGTTGTTTAAATAGTAAACTAGTAACCTAGGTTTACAGAATATGAGTAAACTAAGATAATTGGTGCAGAAATCCACTTCTGGGGCCCACTTGGTGTGTGCTGGGGCTGAGACTAAAGCTATCCACGAGTAGAGGCTTTTCTTGGAGTTGAACTCCAAGTTATGACGTGTTTTGGGCGTTCAACTCCGGATCATGACATTTTTCTGGCGTTTAACTCCAGACAGCAGCATGTACTTGGGGTTCAACGCCAAGTTACGTCGTCTATCTTCGCGCAAAGTATAGACTATTATATATAGCTGGAAAGCCCTGGATGTCTACTTTCCAAAGCCGTTGAGAGCACGCCAATTGGACTCCTGTAGCTCCAGAAAATCCATTTCGAGTGCAGGGAGGTCAGGATCCAACAGCATCTGCAATCCTTTTTCAGCCTAAGTCAGATTTCTGCTCAGCTTCCTCAATTTCAGCCAGAAAATACCTGAAATTACATGAAAATACACAAACTCATAGTAAAGTCCAGAAATATGATTTTTGCTTAAAAACTAATAAAATTCTATTAAAAACTAATTAAAACATACTAAAATCTACATGAAATTACCCCCAAAAAGCGTATAAAATATCCGCTCATCAAGAGACCAGAAAATCATACTTTTCACCTTTGTTGGGAAAATGTCATTATTACCTTCCAGAATGTGGCATACCATCTTGGTATGCATATAGATGGTGGCCCGATTGGCAGTTGTATTAGAGATTTCCAGCAGTATCATAGATACCCCACATGATAGTGGGTTGAGGACTTGCTCGATGATAGGCCTTTACCGTTGCCAGAGAATAGGAAGTAGAATTTCAAGTTAAAGATGACTTCGCTTAGAAATAGGGTCGCACACATACTGCCAGTATGCTATGTGTTACTTGCTAATACTGATTGGGGGTATTTGTTTATGGACAAGTCAGCAAACCTTGTCCCCATCAGATGGTTGCCGCTCCTGGAGGACTTTGATAGTTGTAGATGGTTATTTTGGGGTTCTGCATTGGTTTCACACACCTATCATTCATTATGCAGTGCTGCTCGGTGTGATACGATTGGATTTGCTGGGTACATATCATTAGTGATGCGTGGATTTACCACAAGTTCCCATCCTTTTGTCCGATGGCTAGGATGTAGTCAGATTCCCTCTTGCTTCGAGGTAATTAATGTTTACTTTTTATTGTCTTTATTACTATGTGCAATATTAAGAACATAACATACTTCCTCCATAAGTAGGTTGGCATGACTCGAACAGTAGACAAGAGACCACGATCATGGCAGAGGACTATGATTGTGGCACCGGCTAGATGTTCTCAGGTTTGATGAGGTACGATGCATTTAATTTCCTCATGACCTACATAAATTACTCTTCCATTGCTAATTAGAGGATTCTACATGTTTCTAATTTCCATGGACACTATACGACAACCCCCAACTATAATAGATAGCTCCTAATTGAGTTAGGAGCGCTGGGAAGATTCATACATGGAGAGTCATAGTGCCATAGGTCTGCTTCTATTTTATAAAGTTCTATCATGTGGATAGGGT
Source organism: Arachis hypogaea (assembly GCF_003086295.3). NCBI lineage: Eukaryota > Viridiplantae > Streptophyta > Magnoliopsida > Fabales > Fabaceae > Arachis > Arachis hypogaea. Next base: position 63,150,801 of record NC_092037.1, read on the forward strand.
CAAGAGACATCTTGGTGATTAGTTGCATCGGCTAGAGGACTCATCAATGTCGACGAATTTTTGTTCAAGACGACTCAGGGCCCTAATATACACTATGATTGGTATGCTAGGTGGAGGCTGGTAGCTTGCAATAAAGGATGGTCATGATGCAGGTGGAAATTGTCTCTCAACAAATTTTCTTCGGCAAGTGTACCGAATTTGTCGTCAAGTAAAAACTCACAATAGAGTGAGGTCGAATCCCACAGGGATTGATTGATCAAGCAACTTTAATTAGAAGAATGTTCTAGTTGAGCTAACTCAGAATTTGGGTTGAGAGTTACAGAAAATAAAATGGTGGTAATGTAAATGACATGAAAAGCAAATGCTAGAATTAAAGAGCTGGAAGTAAATGACTGAAATTAAATTGCATTGGGAATTACACAGAAAAAGCTGGGCGTTCAAAACGCCCAGTGAAGAAGGACAGACTGGCGTTTAAACGCCAGCCAGGGTGCCTGGTTGGGCGTTTAACGCCCAAAAAGGTAGTGCATTGGGCGTTAAACGCCAGAATGTGCACCATTCTGGGCGTTTAATGCCAGGATGGCACAAGAGGGAGGATTTTGTATTCAAATCAATTTTTTTCAAGTTTTCAAAGTTTTTCAAAATCAAATCTTTATCAAATCATATCTTTTCAATCAAATCTTTTTCAAAATCAATTTCTTTCCTTTTTCAAGGATACTTGCTAACAATTAATGATTTGATTGAACAATTCAAGTATGTTGCCTTTTCTGTTGAGAAAGGTTTAATGTTTGAATCATATCTTTTCTTGTTAGGCAAGTCATTAATTTTTAAAATCAAATCTTTTTAAAATTGTTTTCAAATCATATCTTTTCAATCATATCTTTTTAAAACCATAACTTTTTAATCATATCTTTTTAATCACATCTTTTTCAAAATAGTTTTTAATCATATCTTTTTGATTTCTAATTTCAAAATCTTTTTCAAAAATTACTTGATCTCTTTCTCACTCTTGATTTTCGAAAATTAAATTAAAGTTTTTCAAAATGTTTTCAAAATCTTTTTAATTAATTTTCGAAAAATCTCTTCCTCTCTTCTCACATCCTTCTATTTATGGAGTACCACTCCTTCTCAATGCACAATTCGAACTCTATCTGATTAAGTTCGAATTCTTCTACCTCTTCCTTCTAATTTTTCTTTTTCTCTGACACCTCAAGGAATCTCTATACAGTGACATAGAGGATTCCATATTTTCTTGTTCTCTTCTCTTTCATATGAGCAGGAACAAAGACAAAGGCATTCTTGTTGAAGCTGACCCTGAACCTGAAAGGACCTTGAAGCGAAAGCTAAGAGAAGCTAAGGCACAACTCTCTGTAGAGGACCTAACAGAAATCTTCAAAGAAGAAGCCATGGCAGCCGAAAACAACAACAATGCAAGGAAGGTGCTGGGTGACTTTACTGCACCTACTCCCGACTTCTATGGGAGAAGCATCTCTATCCCTGCCATTGGAGCAAACAACTTTGAGCTTAAGCCTCAATTAGTTTCTCTAATGCAACAGAATTGCAAGTTCCATGGACTTCCATTGGAAGATCCTCATCAATTCTTAGCTGAATTCTTGCAAATCTGTGACACTGTCAAGACTAATGGGGTTGACCCTGAGGTCTACAGACTTATGCTATTCCCTTTTGCTGTAAGAGACAGAGCTAGGACATGGTTGGACTCACAACCTAAAGAAAGCCTGGACTCATGGGAAAAGCTAGTCAATGCCTTCTTGGCAAAGTTCTTTCCACCTCAAAAATTGAGTAAGCTTAGAGTGGAAGTCCAAACCTTCAGACAGAAGGATGGAGAATCCATCTATGAAGCTTGGGAAAGATACAAACAATTGATCAGAAAATGTCCTTCTGACATGCTTTCTGAATGGAGCATCATAGGTATTTTCTATGATGGTCTCTCTGAACTATCCAAGATGTCTTTGGATAGCTCTGTTGGAGGATCTCTTCATCTGAAGAAGACGCCTATAGAAGCTCAAGAGCTCATTGAAATGGTTGCAAATAACCAATTCATGTATACTTCTGAAAGAAATCCTGTGAACAATGGGACAAATCAGAAGAAAGGAGTTCTTGAGATTGATACTCTGAATGCCATTCTGGCTCAGAATAAAATATTGACTCAACAAGTCAATCTGATTTCTCAAAGTCTGTCTGGAATGCAAAATGCACCAAGCAGTACTAAGGATGCTTCATCTGAAGAAGAAGCTTATGATCCTGAGAACCCTTCAATGGAAGAGGTGAATTACCTAGGAGAACCCTATGGAAACACCTATAATTCTTCATGGAGAAATCATCCAAATTTCTCATGGAAGAATCAAGAAAGACCCCAACAAGGTTTCAACAACAATAATGGTGGAAGAAACAGGTTTAGCAATGGCAAGCCTTTTCCATCATCTTCTCAGCAACAGACAGAGAATTCTAAGCAGAACCCCTCTGACTTAGCAACCATGGTCTCTGATCTAATCAAAACCACTCAAAGTTTCATGACTGAAACAAGGTCCTCCATTAGGAATTTGGAAGCACAAGTGGGTCAGCTGAGCTAGAGAATTACTGAACTCCCTCCTAGTACTCTTCCAAGCAATACAGAAGAAAATCCAAAAGGAGAGTGCAAGGCCATCAACATGGCCGAATTTGGAGAGGAAGGAGAGGAAGTGAACACCACTGAGGATGACCTCAATGGGCGTGCACTAACCTCCAATGAGTTCCCTAATGAGGAACCATGGGAATCTGAGGCTCAAAATGAGACCATAGAGATTCCATTGGACTTACTTCTGCCATTCATGAGCTCTGATGAGTATTCTTCCTCTGAAGAGGATGAGTATGTCACTGAAGAGCAAGTTACTAAATACCTTGGAGCAATCATGAAGCTAAATGACAAGTTATTTGGTAATGAGACTTGGGAGAATGAACCTCCTTTGCTCACCAAAGAACTGGACGACTTGTCTAGGCAGGAATTATCTCAAAAGAAACAAGATCCTGGGAAGTTTTCAATACCTTGTACCATAGGCACCATGACCTTCAAGAAGGCTCTGTGTGACTTAGGGTCAAGTGTAAACCTCATGCCTCTCTCTGTAATGGAGAAGCTAGGGATCTTTGAGGTACAAGCTGCAAGAATCTCACTAGAGATGGCAGACAACTCAAGAAAACAAGCTTGTGGACTTGTAGAGGATGTTCTGGTAAAAGTTGAAGACCATTACATCCCTACTGATTTCATAGTCCTAGAGACTGGGAAGTGCATGGATGAATCCATCATCCTTGGCAGACCCTTCCTAGCCACAGCAAAGGCTGTGATTGATGTTGACAGAGGTGAACTGATCATTCAAGTGAATGAAGAATCCTTTGTGTTTAAGGCTCAAGGATATCCCTCTGTCACCATGGAGAGGAAGCATGAAGAGCTTCTCTCAAAACAGAGTCAAACAGAGCCCCCACAGTCAAACTCTAAGTTTGGTGTTGGGAGGCCACAACCAAACTCTAAGTTTGGTGTTGAACCCCCACATTCAAACTCTAAGTTTGGTGTTGGGAGTTTCCAACATTGCTCTGAGTATCTGTGAGGCTCCATGAGAGCCCTTTGTCAAGCTACTGACATTAAAGAAGCGCTTGTTGGGAGGCAACCCAATGTTATATTTTATCTATTTTCCTTTGTTATTTTATGTTTTCTGTAGGTTGATGATCATAAGAAGTCACAAAATCAATTGAAAAAGCAAAAACAGAATGAAAAACAGGAAGAAAAATAGCACACCCTGGAGGAAGAACCTACTGGCGTTTAAACGCCAGTAAGGCTAGCAGGTGGGCGTTTAACGCCCAGTCTGGCACCATTCTGGGCGTTTAACGCCAGAAAGGGGCACCAGACTGGCGTTAAACGCCAGGAAAGGGCAAGAACCTGGCGTTAAACGCCAGAAATGGGCACCAGCCCGACGTTTAATGCCAGAATTGGCTCAAAACGCATTTTTGCATGCCATTTGGTGCAGGGATGACTTTTCCTTGACACCTCAGGATCTGTGGACCCCACAGGATCCCCACCTACCCCACCACCCTCTCTCTTCTTCTTCACCCATTCACCAATCACCTCAACACCTCTTCCCCAAAAACCCTTCACCTATCAAATCCCATCTTTCTCTTCACCACTCACATCCATCCTTCATAAAAACCCCACCTACCTCACCATTCAAATTCAAACCACTTTCCCTCCCGAACCCTACCCCTCCCTTCACCCCTATATAAACCCATCTTCACTCCTTCATTTTCACACATCCTAAACACTACTTCTTCCCCTTTTGGCTGAACCACAAAGCCATCTCCCTCTCCTCCATTTCTTCTTCTTCTACTCTTTTCTTTCTTCTTTTGCTCGAGGACGAGCAAACCTTTTAAGTTTGGTGTGGTAAAAGCATTGCTTTTTGTTTTTCCATAACCATTTATGGCATCCAAGGCCGGAGAAACCTCTAGAAAGAGGAAAGGGAAGGCAAAAGCTTCCACCTCCGAGTCTTGGGAGATGGAGAGATTCATCTCAAGGGTGCATCAAGACCACTTCTATGAAGTTGTGGCCTTGAAGAAGGTGATCCCCGAGATCCCTTTCAAACTCAAAAAGGGTCAACTTTGATCAAAGGTTGGACCAAGTCCTCATAAACAATTGTGAAGAGGGCGCTCAATGGAAGAGATTCAAGAGGGAAGCCAGTTCAACTGAGAAGGCATGACCTCAAGCCCATCACTAAGAAAAGGCTGGAGCAAACAAGAGATCCCACTCATCATGAAATCCCTGAGATACCTCAAGGGATGCACTTCCCTCCACAAGACTATCGGGAGCAAATCAACACCTCCCTAGGAGAATTGAGTTCCAACATGGGACAACTAAGGGTGGAGCACCAAGAACATTCCATCCTCCTCCATGAAATTAGAGAAGATCAAAGAATCATGAGAGAGGAGCAACAAAGACAAGGAAGAAACATTGAGGAGCTCAAGCACTCCATAAGACCTTCAAGAGGAAGAACAAGCCTCCATCACTAAGGTGGACCCGTTCTTTAATCTCCTTGTTCTTTATTTTCTTGTTTTTCGAATTTTCATGCTTGTGTTTATCTATGTTTGTGTCTTATGATCATTAGTTTCTTAGTGTCTATGCCTTAAAGTTATGAATGTCCTATGAATCCATCACCTTTCTTAAATGAAAACTGTTTTTATCACAAAAGAACAAGAAGTACAGGATTTCGAATTCATCTTTAAAACTAGCTTAATTATTTTGATGTGGTGACAATACTTTTTGTTTTCTAAATGTATGCTTGAACAGTGCATATGTCTTTTGAATTTGTTGTTCATGAATGTTAAAATTGTTGGCTCTTGAAAGAATGATGAAAAAGGAGACATGTTACTGAGGATCTGAAAAATCATAAAAATGATTCTTGAAGCAAGAAAAAGCAGTGAATACAAAAAAAACGAAAAAAAAGAGGAAAGAGAAAAAGAAAGAAAAAGAAAGAAATAAAGTTGTGATCCAAGGCAAAAAGAGTGTGCTTAAGAACCCTGGACACCTCTAATTGGGGACTCTAGCAAAGCTGAGTCACAATCTGAAAAGGTTCACCCAATTATGTGTCTGTGGCATGTATGTATCCGGTGGTAATACTGGAAGACAAAGTGCTTTGGGCCACGACCAAGACTCAATAAGTAGCTGTGTTCAAGAATCATCATACTTAACTAGGAGAATTAATAACACTATCTGGATTCTGAGTTCCTAAAGAAGCCAATCATTCTGAATTTCAAAGGATAAAGTGAGATGCCAAAACTGTTTGGAGGCAAAAAGCTACTAGTCCCGCTCATCTAATTTGGAGCTAAGTTTCATTGATAATTTGGAGTCTATAGTATATTCTCTTCTTTTTATCTTATTTGATTTTCAGTTGCTTGAGGACAAGCAATAATTTAAGTTTGGTGTTGTGATGAGCGGATAATTTGTACGCTTTTTGGCATTGTTTTTAGTATGTTTTTAGTATATTTTTATTATTTTCTAGTTAAAATTCACTTTTCTGGACTTTACTATGAGTTTGTGTGTTTTTCTATGATTTCAGGTATTTTCTGGCTGAAATTGAGGGACCTGAGCAAAAATCTGATTCAGAGACTGAAAAGGACTGCAGATGCTGTTGGATTCTGACCTCCCTGTACTCGAAGTGGATTTTCTGGAGCTACAGAAGCCCAATTAGCGCACTCTCAACGGCGTTGGAAAGTCGACATCCTGGGCTTTCCAGCAATATATGATAGTTCATACTTTGCCCAAGATTTGATGGCCCAAACCGGCGTTCAAAGTAACCTTCAGAATTCCCAGCGTTAAAGGCCGGAACTGGCACCAAAGTGGGAGTTAAACGCCCAAACTGGCACAAAAGCTGGCGTTTAACTCCAAGAAGAGTCTCTACACGAAAATGCTTTATTGCTCAGTCCAAGCACACACCAAGTGGGCCCGGAAGTGGATTTTTATGTCATTTACTCATCTCTGTACACCCTAGGCTACTAGTTCTCTATATATAGGACCTTTCACTATTGTATTTTCAATCTTCTGATCTTTGGACATCTAGTTCTTAGATCATTTGGGGGCTGGCCTCACGGCCATGCCTAGACCTTGTTCTTATGTATTTTTAACGGTGGAGTTTCTACACACCATAGATTAAGGTGTGGAGCTCTGATGTACCTCGAGTATTAATGCAATTACTATTGTTCTTCTATTCAATTCCGCTTGTTCTTGTTCCAAGATATCACTTGTTCTTCAACTTGATGAATGTGATGATCCGTGACACTCATCATCATTCTCACCTATGAACGTGTGACTGACAACCACCTCCGTTCTACCTTAGATTGGGTGAATATCTCTTGGATTCCTGATACACGATGCATGGTTGATCGCCTGACAACCGAGCGCTCGCTGACAAACGAGCCAGCCATTCTGTGAGATCAGAGTCTTCGTGGTATAGGCAAGAATTGATGGCAGCATTCAAGAGAATCCGGAAGGTCTAACCTTGTCTGTGGTATTCTGAGTAGGATTCAATGATTGAATGACTGTGACGTGCTTCAAACTCCTGAAGGCAGGGCGTTAGTGACAGACGCAAAAGAATCACTGGATTCTATTCCGGCCTGATTGAGAACCGACAGATGGATAGCCGTGCCGTGACAGGGTGCGTTGAACATTTCCACTGAGAGGATGGGAGGTAGCCACTGACAACGGTGAAACCCTTGCATAAGCTTGCCATGGAAAGGAGTAAGAAGGATTGGATGAAGATAGTAGGAAAGCAGAGAGACGGAAGGGACAAGCATCTTCATACGCTTATCTGAAGCTCTCACCAATGATATACATAAGTATCTCTATCTTTATCTTTATGTTTTATTCATATATCACCCATACCCATTTGAGTCTGCCTGACTAAGATTTACAAGGTGACCATAGCTTGCTTCATACCAACAATCTCCGTGGGATCGACCCTTACTCGCGTAAGGTTTATTACTTGGACGACCCAGTGCACTTGCTGGTTAGTTGTGCGGAGTTGTGTTTATGCCATGGTATTGAGCACCAAGTCTTTGGGGCCATTACTAGGGATTATTTGAGTTGTGAAAAGTAGTGATCACAATTTCGTGCACCATCATGTCACTAATTTTATGGTGGTTTCATGCATAGCAACTTAGGTTCATTCCATTACTGGCTTTCAGACCTTTATCATGTCCTAAAACACTGGCTTTGCTTACATCCCATGAAACTTTTATTGATCCTTTTATTGTCATTTCAGGGCTTATTTGTGTTCTTCGAGCTAATTGCTCTGTAAGGGGGCAACTCTTTAAGATAAGCTTTCAGCCAACACTCCCGAACCAGTTGGTTCAAGGTGCTAGGTGTTGAGACACCCCTAAGGACTTACTCCCTCAAGTCTCTCTCCCATACATACACACCACAGGCATCTGGTTCATTTATTTTCCTTCTTGAGACCTTGGTGTCCAGCACCTTTTTGGGTTACTAAATGCTCTGTAGTGAGGGTTACTCTTGATAGTGGACTTTCAGCTGATAATCCCAAGTTAGTTAACCCAAGTTACCAAGTAATAAGGCACCCCTAAGAGCTTATTCATCCAAGTAAATCCCTTACACAGGAACACCACAGACACATGCCTCAAGATTAAAACCATTGGTGCCTAGCCTTATTGCTTACTTTTTTTCTTTGATTCTTCCACTTTCATTTTTCTTTTCCCCTTTTTCTTATTAGGATCTTGTTATTTACTTAGTCTCATGGGTATATTCAAAGTAAAGTACTCAGGACAGATAGTTGTCTCCCCACCTTATGGTTGAACCAACTTAGCTAACTTATGATTACACCAAAAATTCAGAAAATTACTCCATATTATGAACTCCACTCTGGTCTTTTTAAACATAAACATTCTCTTTTCATTTGATTTTAAAGACAAGCATACAATAAGTAAAGATATGATGCAGTGACACTTAAACTAGAAATCATAGACCTAAGCAATAAAACTAAAAATGCAGAATTGAAAAGGTTCAAACTAACATGGAAGCATGTTCTATTCCATACAAGATCTTCCTTATTTAAAGCATAGAAAAAGATGGAGTAAAGAAGGAACTCCACCACCTTTTACTCTTGTGGCCATCCATGCTCTTTTCCTTGCTTGTCCTCCTTGTGTCCTCTTGCATTTCCTCGCATCCGCACCAATCTTGCTTGCTTCCAATCCTCAAGTGCCTTCCTCATTGATTCATGACTCTCTTCCATCCTTTGTCTCTCTTCTCGTGCTAATTTATCCTTCACTTCTTCATACCTTGCGATTCCTGGGTGTAATATAGGCAGCTGTCCTACTAGGTATCCGAGCCTGGCTTGAGTGTTTATGTGATACCCTGTCTCGCTCATTTAAACTCCTTCTGCAAATGCCCTTTGCTCGCCTAGTAGTTCTGTGTTTTCTATTTGTCTTCGATGCATCTCATGTATGTGTGCCCCTTGATGTGCTTGGATGTTGATTAGCCTCTGGATGGACTCTTGTTGCTCATTTTGCCTTTGTTCCATCCTGTTGAATGTTTCTCCCCATTGTTGCCCTTGACTTAGTTGCTGTTCCATCATTTGCTTTTGCAACTTATCTTGTTGTTTTATCCATTTGGACTGAATGTGAAGTATTTGCTCTTGTCCCTCCATATGTCTCATTTCTAAATCTTCAATGGCTCTTAGAAGGTGAGTCATATTTAAGTTGGCTGGGTCATGATGCTCTTCTTGTTGATATTCTTCCTGGTGATATTCCTCTTGATGAGTTCCTTCCTTGGCTTTTTGCTTTCCTATATGTGGCCTTCTTAGTTGCTGAGCAGGTGTGGTATAGACCAATCGCTCGAGGGTAACTGGCCTCCCTGGGTTCACCCAGTCTGGATTACTGTCCTCAAATACTACCTTGGTCTTGTTGCACAACCTGAGAATGGTGCTAGGGTACCAAAGCCTAGCGCCTGAATCAGCCTTCTCAGCTGAATCTTGAATCCCTTTAGCGATGAGTTCATGCACATTGATCTCCCCACCCTGTACTAAGCAATGCACCATAGTAGCTCGATTGATGTTTACCTCTGAATTATTTGCAGCTGGTAGAATGGACCTTCTTACGAGTTCAAACCACCCCTTGGCTTCAGGGCTAAGGTCTCCCCTCTTGATGAACTTGGGTCTCCCATCTGCGTACCTCTCCCAATCAGCTGCTATAACACAGATGTCCGTCACTATCTCTGTGAGCTCATCATTGTCAGGGCTTTTACTTATCCTTTCCTGATAGCTGGCCTCATCAAAATGAGGTGATTTCAGGTGAAGAGCTCTTGTTATGGCATTTGGGCTGGAGTCCACCTCCTTTCCTCTCACGTAGCTTTTGAAGGTTGGGGCCTTGGTCTTATCTTCTCTCACTACATTTGCATAGAATTCTTTGATGAGGTTTCCATTAATCTTCCCCTCTGGACTTGTGAGCAATCGCCACCCTCTCTCTTCGATTTTCTCCCGAATCTGTGGTGACTCATTTGCATTGATTTGGAAGATTAATTCTGGCAATATCTTTCTGGCCCTTATCCGCTCAAATTCACGTTCATGAAAAGCAGCTTTGAATCTCTTCTTATCGAATGGAACACTCTCCATGGGTTCCTTCCTCTTTTGTCTCTTTGAGATTGATGATGCCATGAATTTGAGTTGCTGTTTTGAGGTGATTTGAGGATACGGAGAGGTGAAGAATGGGTTGGCTAAGACAATTTGTGATGAAGGGGTTTAGTACGCCAAAAGTATGAAGTGTGGAGAGTGGGGATTTGAATGTGAGAAGTGAGGTTGCACTAAGGTTCCCTTATATAGGGAGATCATGAGAGAACGGAAGGTGTGGATTGCAAGAATGGTTGCTTGATGGACGGTTGGGGTTGTGCAAGAAGGAAGGACAAGGATCATCACTTAATGAGATTGAATGGTTCGGTCTTCAAGGGTCTCCTTTCTTCAATGTTGCATGGCAACGTTTCCCCATGCGTTCCTTCTTGAGACAAGTGTGTAGTTCTCTTCATGAAGTGGCCGAACCTCCCCCATTTAATTGTCCAATCAATCCCCATCAATGCTCCTTTTCTTTTCCCTATAAAGATAAAATAAGAACGGTGAGAATAATATCAAACCAAAAAAAACAATTGAAACTTTACTGCTAGAAAAAAGTGAGAAAAGATTAAATTGTTTATTCATGAATTCTAACTAACTAACTAACTATTTGTGGGTCCTTATATGCATATTGGTGGCACCATGAGGTGACACCAAACTTAGTTTGGAGCACTGTGATGAAAAGTTTTGTTCAAAGCTCCCAAGTCTAGCATGCATCTTGGTTTGCTTTGAACACCAAACTTGTTCTTCACTATATACTGCACAATAAGGTTTTCACCAATTATTTGTAAAGTTTGGGTTGGAATTCATAAATATTGACTTATTCACTATCTTTTAAAAGCATATAAAACATGGGTTGCCTCCCATGAAGCGCTTCTTTAGCGTCACTAGCTTGACGTTTCTCCCTTATTAGGGTGGTTGGTAATGCTTGAAGTCCTCTCCTCTTGCTGTGGACTTGTATCCATTGGTTGTATCAATGATCTCTACATGTTCCAGAGAAAGAACTCTGTTGATTGTGAAGACTTTAGGTAACTGAGATGGTACAGTAGGGAGATTAGGGGGAATATCTGGGAAGTAAGCTGAGATCACTCTATCCCCTGGAGAGAAGTCTTCTGTAGGGATCTTTTTGTTCCTCCACTTTCTTGGTACCTTCTTCCTTGTGTCTTTTGATATTGCCTTGCTCATGATGACTTTTTCCTCTAAAGGGGTTTTGATGTTGTCTTCACATCCCTCTAGAGGTTTAGGTTCCTCCAACTTTTCCTTGAGCTGTGGTAGTTGCTGTTTCCCTTGTTTATCAACCAAAGGGGTTTCCAAATAGGTTGGGTGTGCTTCAGTGCTTGCTTCCTCTTTTAGCATCTCATCATGATCTTTGCTTGGTTCCTTGTGCTCTTGGTCTGCTTCTTGTGAGAGTTTGAAGACATTAAAGCTGAGTCGTTCATCATGGATCCTCAAAATTAGCTCCCCTTTTTCCACATCGATGAGTGCTCTGGCTGTAGCTAGGAATGGTCTTCCCAATATGATTGGGTGAGTGTGACTCTCTTCCATGTCCAGGATGACAAAGTCTGTTGGGAGAAAGTATTTCCCAACCTTTAGTAACACATTTTCCACCACTCCTATTGCTTGCTTTTGAGTCTTGTCAGCCAGTCTGATGACCACATCTATGGGCATTATCTCATTGATCTGCAGCCTCTTTACCAAGGATAATGGCAGTAAGTTGATGCTTGCCCCCAAGTCACAGAGTGCTCTATCGAACAATGTTTCTCCTATGGCACAGGGGATGTGAAAACTCCCTGGGTCTTTTCTTTTTGCAGGCAACTCAGGTTGGATGAGGGCACTACATTCCTTGTTTAACACTATAGTTTGGCCTCCTTTGAGTGAGCTTTTCCTGGGAAGAAGCTCCTTCATATACTTGATGAATGCAGGCATTTGTTGTATGGCCTTGATGAATGGTATGTTCACATGCAGAGATGCAAACAAGTCTAGGAACCTTGAGTATATTCTCTTCCCCACAGCACCATTGAGCAGTTAGGGAAATGGTGCATAGAGCTTCAGTAACTCTTGTTGTGAGATTTCTGGTTCTTGGTGATCTCTATCCTCCTCCTCTGTTGAGTTGTTTTTAGGCTGTTGGGAGAGTTTGCTTTGCTTGTCTTCATCCTCTTGATCACTTGTAGTGACCATTTTGCAATCTTCCCATTTTACTTTCTTTGCTTCTCCTCTTGGGTTTTTCTCTGTGTCACTTAGGAAGCCATCAGTAGGTTTGGGAATCTTCTCAGCTAAGCATCCCACTTGGAATTCCAGCTTCTTGATGGTCTCTCCTTGCTTCTTAATGTTGGCTCACACCTCCTCTTTGAACACTTTGTCTTCTTGAATCCCTTGGCATATTCCTTCAAGTAAGGTTTCAAGCTTAGAGAGTCTGTCATCAATTAATGGTAGATTGGGATTAGAGGTGGAAGGATGAGAGGTGTTGTTTTGGTTTTGATATGGGTGTGGAGAAGTGTTGTTGTGGGGGTGTTGATATATCCTCTGTGTGAATAGTTGATGAGCTGCATTGTTGTTGGAGTTGTAATGTCTCTGGTCTTGGCTTTGATCTTGCTAATTCCCCCACCCAAAGTTTGGGTGGTTCCTCCATCCAGAGTTGTATGTCTTGGAGTATGGATCATGGTTCTGTCTAGGTGAATTCCCAATGTAGTTGGCTTGCTCAAGGTCCTCTTCTTCAACTCCTTCTTGGGTTGTTGATGAGGTGGTGATTGCTGCCACTTAGTTCCTCTCCATCTTCTTGGTGAGGTCAGCTAGCTGCTTGGTAATGAGCTTGTTCTGAGCCAGTAGAGCATCTACATTGTTTAGCTCCATCACTCCCTTAGTGTTCCCACTTTCGGAAGTATAGAAGTAGTCATTCTCAGCTACAGTTTCAATGACATCTATGGCTTCTTCAATGGTCTTCTTCTTGTTCAAGGATCCTCCAGAGGAATGATCTACTGCCTTCTTTGATTCATATGACAAGCCTTCATAGAAGATGTGCAACTGCACCCATTCATTAAACATATTTGGTGGACACCTCCTTGTTAGGTCTTTGAACCTTTCCCAAGCTTCATAAGTGTCTCCCCATCTTGCTGTCTGAACGTCTGCACTTCAGTTCTCAGCCTATTGATCCTTTGAGGGGGGTAAAACCTTGCTAAAAACTTATTCACTACCTCCTCCCAATTTGTCAGGCTTTCTTTTGGGAAGGATTCGAGCCATTTGAATGCCTTGTCCCTGAGTGAAAAAGGGAACAAGAGCAGCCTATAGACATCCTGGTGGACTCCATTGGACTTCACTGTGTCACAAATCCTCAAGAAGGTGGTCAAGTGTTGATTCGGATCTTCTTGAGCACTTCCTCCAAATGAGCAATTATTCTGCACAAGAGTGATGAGCTGTGGTTTTAGCTCGAAATTGTTGGCATGTATGGTGGGCTTCTGAATGCTGCTCCCACAGTTTCCTGGGTTGGGATTGATGTAAGAGCTTAACACTCTTCTATCCTCCCCAACATGATTTGCTCTACCTCCTCCCCCATGGTTATTAGCCTCTTCTTCATGTTGGTTTTCTATGTTGCCTTCCATGTTTAGTTCAAAGTGTTCCTCCTCCTCTTCAGCACCGATTGCATGTTTTCCTCTTGCTTCCCTCTTTAATCTAAGGAGGGTCCTTGGTGCACGAATTTGTGATCCGCACAACTAACCAGCAAGTGCACTGGGTTGTCCAAGTAATACCTTACGTGAGTAAGGGTCGATCCCACGGAGATTATTGGTTTGAAGCAAGCTATATTTATTTTATTAATCTTAGTCAGGAGGCCAATAAGATTATTTGGATTTAATTGTAAGAAGTCAAAGTGTTTAAAATTATTAGAAAAATAAAAGAGAATCAAATCGTTACTTGGTGTGCAGTAATGAGAAATATGTTGGAGTTTTGGAGATGCTTTGTCCTTTGAATTTCTACTTTTCCTTGAAGTCCTCTTCCCACACGCAGGGTCCCTTCCATGGCAAGCTCTATGTAGGGTGTCACCGTTGTCAATGGCTACCTCCCATCCTCTCAGTGAAAACGTTCCTATGCTCTGTCACAGCACGGCTAATCATCTGTCGGTTCTCAATCAGGTTGGAATAGAATCCATTGATTCTTTTGCGTCTGTCACTAACGCCCAGCCTTCAGGAGTTTGAAGCTCGTCACAGTCATTCAATCCCAGAATCCTACTCAGAATACCACAGACAAGGTTTAGACTTTCCGGATTCTCATGAATGCCGCCATCAATCCGGCTTATACCACGAAGATTCTGATTAAGGAATCTAAGAGATACTCATTCAATCTGATGTAGAATGGAGGTGGTTGTCAGACACACGTTCATGGATTGAGGAAGGTGATGAGTGTCACGGATCATCACCTTCTTCATAATTAAGCACGAATGAACATCTTAGATAAGAACAAGCGTGTTTGAATGGAAAATAAAGGAATTGTATTAATTCATCGAGACGCTGCAGAGCTCCTCACCCCCAACAATGGAGTTTAGAGACTCATGCCGTTAAAAAGTATGTAATTCAGATCTGAAAATGTCATGAGGTACAAAATAATTCTCTAAAAGTTGTTTAAATAATAAACTTAGTAACCTAGGTTTACAGAATATGAGTAAACTAAGATAATTGGTGCAGAAATCCACTTCTGGGGCCCACTTGGTGTGTGCTGGGGCTGAGACTAAAGCTATCCACGAGTAGAGGCTTTTCTTGGAGTTAAACTCCAAGTTATGACGTGTTTTGGGCGTTTAACTCCGGATCATGACGTTTTTCTGGCGTCTAACTCTAGACAGCAGCATGTACTTGGCGTTCAACGCCATGTTACATCATCTATCTTCGCGCAAAGTATGGACTATTATATATTTCTGGAAAGCCCTGGATGTCTACTTTCCAACGCCGTTGAGAGCGCGCCAATTCGACTCTTGTAGCTCCAGAAAATCCATTTCGAGTGCAGGGAGGTCAGGATCCAACAACATCAGCAGTCCTTTTTCAGCCTAAGTCAGATTTTTGCTCAGCTTCCTCAATTTCAGCCAGAAAATACCTGAAATCACAGAAAAATACACACACTCATAGTAAAGTCCAGAAATATGATTTTTGCTTAAAAACTAATAAAATTCTATTAAAAACTAATTAAAACATATTAAAATCTACATGAAATTGCCCCCAAAAAGCGTATAAAATATCCGCTCATCACAACACCAAACTTAAACTGTTGCTTGTCCTCAAGCAACTAGATAAATAAAATAGGATGAGAGAAATTAAGAAGTAATAATATCTAAGAGTTTTAAATGGAGCTCAGATTCTTTTTAGATGAGCGGGGCTTGTAGCTTTTTGTTTCTGAACAGTTTTGGCATCTCCCTTTATCCTTTGAATTTCAGAATGATTGGCATCCATAGGAACTCATAATTCAGATAGTATCATTGATTCTCCTAGTGCAGTATGTTGATTCTTGAACACAGTTATTTTATGAGTCTTGGCCGTGGCCCTAAGCACTTTGTTTTCCAGTATTACCACCAAATACATAAATTCCACAGACACATGACTAGGTGAACCTTTTTCAGATTGTGACTTAGCTTTGCTAGAGTCCCCAGTCAGAGGTGTCCAGAGCTCTTAAGCACACTCTTTTGCTTTGGATCACGACTTTAACCACTCAGTCTCAAGCTTTTCACTTGGGCCTTCATGACACAAGCACATAGTTAAAGACAGCTTGATTTAGCCGCTTAGGCCTGGATTTAATTTCCTTGGGCCCTCCTATCCATTGATGCTCAAAGCCTTGGATCCTTTTTACCCTTGCCTTTTGGTTTTAAGGGCTATTGGCTTTTTCTACTGCTCCTTCTCTTTTTTTTTTTATTTTTTTACTGCTTTTTCTTGCTTCAAGAATCAATTTCATGATTTTTCAGATCATCAATAATATTTTTCGTGTTCCTCATTCTTTCAGGAGCCAATATTCATCAAATTCAAAGTACAAGTTATGCACTGTTCAAGCATTCATTCAGAGAACAAAAAGTATTGCCACCACACACAGTTAATTATAATTTTTATTATTGAGAACTCGAAAAATATAGATTACTTCTTTATTCTAAAAAAAATCTACTACTTTATTCATGCCTGATGATGATGAGAAAAATAAATTATAGCTTAATTGGAAATAAAATCAAAATAGATATACTAATTACTACTACTATATTTCTCCTAAGGTAAATTTCTATAATAACACTATCACTAAGTTAAAGCAGAAAAATTGGAACTCAAAAACCTGTTGTTTTGAGGAGTAGATGTTCCTCTAATCCGTGGGGTGCTTTTCAAGGATTAATTTTTGGCGCTTCAGCTCCCTTAGATCACGCCCTTGATCTTCCTGTTCCTTAAGCAGTTTGCAAAGCATGCTACTTTGATTGTTCTGTTCTTCCTTTATTTGGTCCATAGCTTCTTGCAATTTGGAAATAGAAGCCTCAAGATGTCCCCAATATTCGAATTGAGGCAGTTCTGGGAGGGCTTCCTGTGCTCTCCTCTTGGCTGAATCATCTTGTTGCTGTTGTCTGACCATTGATATTCCAGTGATTGGCCTCTCAACTGGGATATACTCTGTTATTCCCATCTTCACTCCGGCATCTTTGCAGAGCATAGAAATTAAGCTTGGATAGGCCAATTTGGCGTCCTTGGAATTCCTGTTTGCTATTTTGTATAGCTCACATGAGATCAGTTGATGGACTTCTACTTCTTTTCCCAACATGATGCAGTGAATCATTACTGCTCTTTTAATGGTAACTTTAGAACGGTTGCTGGTGGGCAATATGGAACGCCTAATGAAATCTAGCCAGCCTCTGGCTACTGGTTTTAGATCTTCTCTTTTGAGTTGAATTGGGGTGCCAGTGGTGCTGGTGGTCCACCTGACTTCAAGGATGCATATATCCTCTAGAATCTTGTCTAGACCTTTATTTACCCTCATCATTCTTCTATTAAAGGAGTCTGGGTCATCTTTCAGTTGAGGAATCTTAAATATCTCCCTGATCTTGTCAGGATGGGTATGAACAATCTTTCCTCTGACTAAGGTCCGATGGTCATAGAGAGCAGCTCCAATTATTCTTTGCCTGTCTGTCTGCCATAGATTAGCATAGAACTCCTGAACCATGTTCCTTCCCACTTTCGTTTCAGGATTGGCTAGAATTTCCCAATTCCTGTTTCGAATTTGCTCTTGGATCTCCGGATATTCATCTTCTTTCAGATCAAATTTGACTTCCGGGATCACTGATCTGTGACTCATTATTTTGTAGTAATGGTCTGAATGTTCTTTAGTTAAGAACTTCCCTTGATTCCAAAGTGGCTTTGGGGTACTCTCTTTCTTGCCTCTTGGGGTGGGTTGTTTTCCTTTAGGAGCCATGATCTTAATGAGTATGTTTTTGTGATCACGGATAAACACACCAAACTTAGAGTTTTGCTTGTCCTCAAGCAAAAGAGAAGAAAGAAGAGGGATAGGAGGAGAGCAAGTGTTGCATGGTGATGAGGAGAGGGGCGCCGAACTCAATATATAGGGAGGGGGTGGGAAATTTCGAAAATAAGAAAAGAATAAGATAAAAGATATGATTTAGAAAAGATAGATATGATAAGAAAAAGATATATTTTAAAAAGAGAGAGATATGAACAATAATTAAAAAGATAAATTTGAATTTTTAATTTTGAAGAAGATTTTAAAAAGATGATTGAGTTTTAAAACAAACTTAAAAGAGTTGGATTGGATTGGAAAACAATTTGTCTTTATGGATTAAGATATATTTCAAATTTTTGAAAAAGGAATTTTAGAAATTAGGGTTCTTGGAAACTAATTTGATTTGAAGGATGACATTTTGAAACATGTTGATGCAAGAAATTATGAATTGAAACATAAAAATTTAGAAAATTTGTAAAGAAAAATGAATTTTACCTCCTCCTCACCATCCTGGTGTTAAACGCCCAAACGATGCATGTTTTGGGCGTTTAACGCCCACATGCTGCTTCTCCTGGGCGTTCAACGCCCAGCTGATGCTTCTTTCTGGCGTTGAACGCCAGGAAGTCCTTTGTCACTAGGCGTTTTTTCTGAACGCCCAGGATGCTGACAATCTGGCGTTAAACGCCCAGAAGGTGCTTCTTTCTGGCGTTCAACGCCCAGAAGATGCTCCTTTCTGGCGTTTAACGCCCAGATGGCTACCCTTACTGGCGTTGAACGCCCAGTGGGTGCTTCTTTTGGGCGTTCAACGCCCAAAATGTTTCTTACTGGCTTTTTCACGCCAGTGAGCTTCCAAATTTTCCTGTAACTCTTGTGAATTCAATTAATTGCTATTTTTACCTTTTGAAGATACTTGGACACATACCTGTAAAAAAAGGAAATTTATTTAATTAGTAAATAAACTCTGTAAATGGCTGGGTTGCCTCCCAGCAAGCGCTTCTTTATTGTCTTTAGCTGGACTACCATTGAGCTTCTAAGTAAGTCTCAGTTTCGAGCATTCTTGCTCGTAGTTACTTTCAAGATAATGTTTAACTCTTTGTCCATTAACAATGAACTTTTTGTTAGAGTCATTATGTTGAAGCTCTATGTATCCATATGGTGATACGTTTGTAATTACATATGGACCTCTCCACCGGGATTTTAATTTCCTGGGGAATAATTTGAGCCTTGAATTAAATAGCAAAACTTTCTGCCCCGGCTTAAAGACTCTAGATGACAATTTCTTATCATGCCATCTCTTTGCTTTCTCTTTGTAAATTTTTGCATTCTCGAAAGCATTGAGTCTAAATTCCTCTAGCTCATTTAACTGGAGCAATCGTTTTTCTCTAGCTAACTTGGCATCAAGGTTCAGGAATCTGGTTGCCCAGTAGGCCTTGTGTTCCAGTTCCACTGGCAAGTGACATGCCTTTCCATACACAAGCTGGTATGGAGAGGTTCCTATAAGGGTCTTGAATGCTGTTCTGTATGCCCACAGAGCATCATCCAAGCTTCTTGCCCAATCCCTTCTACGGTTAATTACAGTCCGTTCCAGGATTCTTTTGAGTCTCTATTTGAGACTTCAGCTTGCCCATTAGTTTGTGGGTGATATGGAGTAGCTACCCTGTGGCTAACTCCATAACGAACCAGAGTAGAGTAAAGTTGTTTATTGCAGAAATGAGTGCCCCCATCACTGATTAATACTCTAGGGATACCAAATCTGCTGAAGATGTGTTTCTGGAGGAATTTTAACACTATTTTAGTGTTATTAGTGGGTGTTGCAATAGCCTCCACCCATTTGGATACATAATCTACTGCCACCAGAATATAAGTGTTTGAGTATGATGGTGGGAAAGGTCCCATGAAGTCAATGCCCCATACATCAAACAACTCAATCTCCAATATCTCTTGTTGAGGCATGGCATAACTGTGAGGTAGATTGCCAGATCTTTGGCAACTGTCACAATTAAGTACAAACACTCCGGAGTCTTTATAGAGAGTAGGCCAGTAGAAGCCACATTGGAGGACTCTTGTGGCTGTTCGCTCACTTCCAAAATGTCCTCCATAATGTGATCCATGGCAGTGCCATAGGATCTTCTGTGCTTCTTCCTTAGGCACACATCTACGGATTAATCCGTCTGCACATCTCTTGAAGAGATATGGTTCATCCCAAAGATAATACTTTGCATTTGTGATCAGCTTCTTTGATTGATGCCTACTGTACTCTTTGGGTATGAACCTCACTGCCTTGTAGTTTGCAATGTCTGCAAACCATGGCACTTCCTGGACGGCAAAGAGTTGTTCATCCGGAAAAGTTTCAGAGATCTCAGTAAGAGGGAGGGACGCCTGATGAGCGGATAATTTGTACGCTTTTTAGCATTGTTTTTAGTATGTTTTTAGTAGTTTGAGTTGAGTTTTTAGTATATTTTTATTAGTTCTTAGTTAAAATTCACTTTTCTGGACTTTACTATGAGTTTGTGTGTTTTTCTGTGATTTCAGGTATTTTCGGGCTGAAATTGAGGGACCTGAGCAAAAATCTGATTCAGAGACTGAAAAGGACTGCAGATGCTGTTGGATTCTGACCTCCCTCCACTCGAAGTGGATTTTCTGGAGCTACAGAAGCCCAATTGGCGTGCTCTCAATGGCGTTGGAAAGTAGACATCCTGGGCTTTCCAGCAATATATGATAGTCCATACTTTGCCCAAGATTTGATGGCCCAATCCGGCGTTCGAAACCACCTTCAGATTTCCCAGCGTTAAACGCCGGAACTGGCACCAAAATGGGAGTTAAACGCCCAAACTGGCACAAAAGCTGGCGTTTAACTCCAAGAAGAGTCTCTACACGAAAAATGCTTCATTGCTCAGCTCAAGCACACACCAAGTGGGCCCGGAAGTGGATTTTTATGTCATTTACTCATCTCTGTACACCCTAGGCTACTAGTTCTCTATATATAGGACCTTTCACTATTGTATTTTCATCTTTTGATCACTTTAGATCTCTAGATCATCTTTGGACATCTAGTTCTTAGATCATTGGGGGCTGGCCTCACGGCCATGCCTAGACCTTGTTCTTATGTATTTTCAACGGTGGAGTTTCTACACACCATAGATTAAGGTGTGGAGCTCTGCTGTACCTCGAGTATTAATGCAATTACTATTGTTCTTCCATTCAATTCGCTTGTTCTTGTTCCAAGATATTCATTTGCACTCAAGAACTTGATGAATGTGATGATTATGTGACGCTCATCTTCATTCTCACTTATGAATGCGTGATTGACAACCACTGCCGTTCTACAAGCAACAAGGCTCTAATGTTTATCTCTTGGATTCCTGATACATGATGCATGGTTGATCGCCTGAAAACCGAGTGCTCGCCTGACAAACTAGCCAGCCATTCCGTGAGATCAGAGTCTTCGTGGTATAGGCAAGAACTGATGGCGGCATTCAAGAGAATCCGGAAGGTCTAACCTTGTCTGTGGTATTCTGAGTAGGATTCAATGATTGAATGACTGTGACGTGCTTCAAACTCCTGAAGGCGGGGCGTTAGTGACAGACGCAAAAGAATCAATGGATTCTATTCCGGCCTGATCGAGAACCGACAGATGGATAGCCGTGCCGTGACAGGGTGCGTTGAACATTTCCACTGAGAGGATGGGAGGTAGCCACTGACAACGGTGAAACCCTTGCATAAGCTTGCCATGGAAAGGAGTAGGAAGGATTGGATGAAGACAGTAGGAAAGCAGAGAGACGGAAGGGACAAGCATCTTCATACGCTTATCTGAAGCTCTCACCAATGATATACATAAGTATCTCTATCTTTATCTTTATGTTTTATTCATATACCATCTATACCCATTTGAGTCTGCCTGACTAAGATTTACAAGGTGACCATAGCTTGCTTCATACCAACAATCTCCGTGGGATCGACCCTTACTCGCGTAAGGTTTATTACTTGGACGACCCAGTGCACTTGCTGGTTAGTTGTGCAAAGTTGTGTTTATGCCATGGTATTGAGCACCAAGTCTTTGGGGCCATTACTAGGGATTATTTGAGTTGTGAAAAGTAGTGATCATAATTTTGCACACCAAGTTTTTGGCGCCGTTGCCGGGGATTGTTTCGTGTATGGACAACTGACGGTTCATCTTGTTGCTTAGATTAGGTATTTTTTTTTCAGAATTCTTAAAAATGAATTCTAGAGTTTCATGATGATCTGTTGAAATCTGCCTGGCTGAGAAGCCATGTCTAATCTTATTGGACCGAGGTTTCAACTAATCATCACAAGAGCTTGTTGATTTCTATCAATCTTACTATTGGAGCAATGATCTGCTAAGGCTTGGCTGGCCATTGGCCATGTCTAGTGTTTTGGACCGAAGCTTTCTTTGAAAGCTTGGCTGGCTGTGAAGCCATGTCTAATTCCTGGACCGGAGTCTTAGACTAGCATTGCAATGATTCCTGGAATTCAAATTGAGAATTCTGAAACCTTCATTTTCTATTTTCATATAATTTTCGAAAAAGTACAAAAAAAAATTTCAAAATCATAAAAAAAACCAAAAATATTTTATGTTTCTTGTTTGAGTCTAGTGTCTAATTTTAAGTTTGGTGTCTTGCATGCATTGTTTATTTGATTTTGGTTCTATTTTCAAGTCAATAGTACAGGGAACTGAAGATTCAGAACATGCAGCAGAGGAATTACATAGAAAAAGCTGGGCGTTCAAAACGCCTAGTGAAGAAGGACAGACTGGCGTTTAACGCCAGCCAGGGTACCTGGTTGGGCGTTTAACGCCCAAAACGGTAGTGCATTGGGCGTTAAACGCCAGAATGTGCACCATTCTGGGCGTTTAACGCCAGGATGGCACAAGAGGGAAGATTTTGTTTTCAAATCAAATTTTTTTTCAAGTTTTCAAAGTTTTTCAAAATCAAATCTTTTTCAAATCAAATCTTTTCAATCAAATGTTTTCAAAATCAATTTCTTTCCTTTTTCAAAGATACTTACTAACAATTAATGATTTGATTGAACATCTCAAGTTTGTTGCCTTTTCTGTTGAGAAAGGTTTAATGTTTGAATCATATCTTTTCTTGTTAAGCAAGTCATTAATTTTTAAAATCAAATCTTTTTAAAATTGCTTTTCAATCATATCTTTTTAATCACATCTTTTTCAAAACAGTTTTTAATCATATCTTTTTGATTTCTAATTTCAAAATCTTTTTCAAAAATTACTTGATCTCTTTCTCACTCTTGATTTTCGAAAATCAAATTAAAGTTTTTCAAAATGTTTTTAAAATCTTTTTAATTAATTTTCGAAAATTTCTTCCTCTCTTCTCACATCCTTCTATTTATGGAGTACCACTCCTCCTCAATGCACAATTCGAACTCTATCTGACTAAGTTCGAATTCTTCTCCTTCTTCCTTCTATTTTTCTTCTTCCTCTGACACCTCAAGGAATCTCTATACTGTGACATAGAGGATTCCACATTTTCTTGTCCTCTTCTCTTTCATATGAGCAGGAGCAAAGACAAAGGCATTCTTGTTGAAGCTGACCCTGAATCTGAAAGGACCTTGAAGCGAAAGCTAAGAGAAGTTAAGGCACAACTCTCTGTAGAGGACCTAACAGAAATCTTCAAAGAAGAAGAACCCATGGCAGCCGAAAACAACAACAATGCAAACAATGCAAGGAAGGTGCTGGGTGACTTTACTGCACCTACTCCCGACTTCTATGGGAGAAGCATCTCTATCCCTGCCATTGGAGCAAACAACTTTGAGCTTAAGCCTCAATTAGTTTCTCTAATGCAACAGAATTGCAAGTTCCATGGACTTCCATTGGAAGATCCTCATCAGTTCTTAGCTGAATTCTTGCAAATCTGTGACACTGTCAAGACTAATGGGGTTGAACCTGAGGTCTACAGACTTATGCTATTCCCTTTTGCTGTAAGAGACAGAGCTAGGACATGGTTGGACTCACAACCTAAAGAAAGCCTGGTCTCATGGGAAAAGCTAGTCAATGCCTTCTTGGCAAAGTTCTTTCCACCTCAAAAATTGAGTAAGCTTAGAGTGGAAGTCCAAACCTTCAGACAGAAGGATGGAGAATCCCTCTATGAAGCTTGGGAAAGATACAAACAATTGATCAGAAAATGTCCTTCTGACATGCTTTCTGAATGGAGCATCATAGGTATTTTCTATGATGGTCTCTCTGAACTATCCAAGATGTCTTTGGATAGCTCTGCTGGAGGATCTCTTCATCTGAAGAAGACGCCTACAGAAGCTCAAGAACTAATTGAAATGGTTGCAAATAACCAATTCATGTACACTTCTGAAAGGAATCCTGTGAACAATGGGACAAATCAGAAGAAAGGAGTTCTTGAGATTGATACTCTGAATGCCATTCTGGCTCAGAACAAGATATTGACTCAACAAGTCAATTTGATTACTCAAAGTCTGTCTGGAATGCAAAATGCACCAAGCAGTACTAAGGATGCTTCATCTGAAGAAGAAGCTTATGATCCTGAGAACCCTTCAATGGAAGAGGTGAATTACATGGGAGAACCCTATGGAAACACCTATAATTCTTCATGGAGAAATCACCCAAATTTCTCATGGAAGGATCAACAGAGACCTCAACAAGGTTTCAACAACAATAATGGTGGAAGAAACAGGTTTAGCAATGGCAAGCCTTTTCCATCATCTTCTCAGCAACAGACAGAGAATTCTAAGCAGAGCCACTCTGACTTAGCAACCATGGTCTCTGATCTAATCAAAACCACTCAAAGTTTCATGACTGAAACAAGATCCTCCATTAGGAATTTGGAGGCACAAGTGGGACAGCTGAGCAAGAAAGTTACTGAACTCCCTCCAAGTACTCTTCCAAGCAACACAGAAGAAAATCCAAAAGGAGAGTGCAAGGCCATCAACATGGCCGAATTTG
Organism: Arachis hypogaea; assembly: GCF_003086295.3. Lineage (NCBI taxonomy): Eukaryota > Viridiplantae > Streptophyta > Magnoliopsida > Fabales > Fabaceae > Arachis > Arachis hypogaea. The sequence goes on from NC_092037.1 coordinate 63,175,356, forward strand.
GAGAGGAAGGAGAGGAAGTGAACGCCACTGAGGAAGACCTCAATGGGCGTGCACTGACCTCCACTGAGTTCCCTAATGAGGAACCATGGGAATCTGAGGCTCAAAATGAGACCATAGAGATTCCATTGGACTTACTTCTGCCTTTCATGAGCTCTGATGAGTATTCTTCCTCTGAAGAAGATGAGTATGTCACTGAAGAGCAAGTTGCTAAATACCTTGGAGCAATCATGAAGCTAAATGACAAGTTATTTGGAAATGAGACTCGGGAGGATGAACCTCCTTTGCTCACCAAAGAACTGGATGACTTGTCTAGGCAGAAATTACCTCAAAAGAGACAAGATTCTGGGAAGTTTTCAATACCTTGTACCATAGGCACCATGACCTTCAAGAAGGCTCTGTGTGACTTAGGGTCAAGTGTAAACCTCATGCCTCTCTCTGTAATGGAGAAGCTAGGGATCTTTGAGGTACAAGCTGCAAGAATCTCACTAGAGATGGCAGACAACTCAAGGAAATAGGCATATGGACTTGTAGAGGATGTTCTAGTAAGAGTTGAAGATCATTACATCCCTACTGATTTCATAGTCCTAGAGACTGGGAAATGCATGGATGAATCCATCATCCTTGGCAGACCCTTCCTAGCCACAACAAAGGCTGTGATTGATGTTGATGGAGGTGAACTGATCATTCAAGTGAATGAAGAATCCTTTGTGTTTAAGGCTCAAGGATATCCCTTTGTCACCATGGAGAAGAAGCATGAAGAGCTTCTCTCAAATCAGGGTCAAACAGAGCCCCCACAGTCAAACTCTAAGTTTGGTGTTGGGAGGCCACAACCAAACTCTAAGTTTGGTGTTGGACCCCCACATTCAAACTCTAAGTTTGGTGTTGGGAGGTTCCAACATTGCTCTGAGTATCTGTGAGGCTCCATGAGAGCCCTCTGTCAAGCTACTGACATTAAAGAAGCGCTTGTTGGGAGGCAACCCAATGATTATATTTTATCTATTTTCCTTTGTTATTTTATTTTATTTTGTAGGTTGATGATCATAAGAAGTCACAAAATCAATTGAAAAAGCAAAAACAGGAAGAAAAACAGCACACCTTGGAGGAAAACTTGCTGGTGTTTAAACGCCAGTGAGGCTAGCAGTTGGGCGTTTAACGCCCAGTCTGGCACCATTCTGGGCGTTTAACGCCAGAAAGGGGCACCAGACTGGCGTTAAACGCCAGGAAAGGGCAAGAACCTGGCGTTAAACGCCAGAAAGGGGCACCAACCCGGCGTTTAACGCCAGAATTGGCTCAAAACGTGATTTTGCATGCCATTTGGTGCAGGGATGACTTTTCCTTGACACCTCAGGATCTGTGGACCCCACAGGATCCCCACCAACCCCACCACTCTCTCTTCTTCACCCATTCACCAATCACCTCAATACCTCTTCCCCAAATACCCTTCACCTATCAAATCCCATCTTTCTCTTCACCACTCACATCCATCCTTCATAAAACCCCACCTACCTCACCATTCAAATTCAAACCACTTTACCTCCCAAACCCACCCATACATGACCGAACCATGAGCCCCCCTCTCCTATATAAACCCTTCTTCACCCCTTCATTTTCACACAACCTAAACACCACTTCTCCCCCTCTTTGACCGAACATAAAGCCACTCCCTTCTTCCTCATTTCTTCTTCTTCTACTCTCTTCTTTCTTCTTTTGCTCGAGGACGAGCAAACCTTTTAAGTTTGGTGTGGTAAAAGCATTGCTTTTTGTTTTTCCATAACCATTTATGGCATCCAAGGCCGGAGAAACCTCTAGAAAGAGGAAAGGGAAGGCAAAAGCTTCCACCTCCGAGTCATGGGAGATGGAGGGATTCATCTCAAGGGTGCATCAAGACCACTTCTATGAAGTTGTGGCCTTGAAGAAGGTGATCCCCCGAGGTCCCTTTTTCACTCAAAAAGAGTGAATATCCGGAGATCCGACATGAGATCCGAAGAAGAGGTTAGGAAGTTCTTACCAACCCCATTCAACAAGTCAGAATCTTAATTGTTCAAGAGTTCTATGCCAATGCATGGATCACCAAGAACCATGATCAAAGTGTGAACCCGGATCCAAAGAATTGGCTCACTATGGTTCGGGGGAAATACTTAGATTTTAGTCCAGAAAATGTGAGGTTGGCATTCAACTTGCCCATGATGCAAGGAGATAAACATCCTTACACTAGAAGGGTCAACTTTGATCAAAGGTTGGACCAAGTCCTCACTGACATTTGTGAAGAGGGCGCCCAATGGAAGAGAGATTCAAGATGGAAGCCGGTTCAATTGAGAAGGCATGACCTCAAGCCCGTGGCTAGAGGATGGTTGGAGTTTATCCAACGCTCAATCATTCCCACTAGCAACCGGTCCGAAGTTACTCTAGACCGGGCCATCATGATTCATAGCATCATGATTGGAGAAGAAGTGGAAGTTCATGAGGTTATAGCCCAAGAACTTTATAGGGTGGCGGACAAGTCCTCTACCTTAGCAAGGTTAGCCTTTCCTCACCTCATTTGTCACCTCTGTTATTCAGTGGGAGTTGACATAGAGGGAGACATCCCCATTGATGAGGACAAGCCCATCACTAAGAAAAGGATGGAGCAAACAAGAGACCCCTCTCATCATGAGATCCCTGAGATACCTCAAGGGATGCACTTTCCTCCACAAAACTATTGGGAGCAACTAAACACCTCCCTAGGAGAATTGAGTTCCAACATGGGACAACTGAGGGTGGAGCATCAAGAACACTCCATCATCCTCCATGAAATTAGAGAAGATCAAAGAATCATGAGAGAGGAGCAACAAAGACAAGGAAGAGACATTGAGGAGCTCAAGCACTCCATAAGACCTTCAAGAGGAAGAACAAGCTGCCATCACTAAGGTGGACCCGTTCTTTAATCTCCTTGTTCTTTATTTTCTTATTTTTCGAATTTTAGTGCTTATGTTTATCTATGTTTGTGTCTTATGATCATTAGTATCTTAGTGTCTATGCCTTAAAGTTATGAATGTCCTATGAATCCATCACCTTTCTTAAATAAACATTGTTCTTAATTGAAAAAGATAAGAATTGCATGAATTTTGAATTTTATAACAGTTTAATTATTTTGATGTGGTGGCAACACTTTTGTTCTCTAAATGTATGCTTGAACAGTGCATATGTCTTTTGAATTTGTGGTTCATGAATGTTGGCTCTTGAAAGAATGATGAAAAAGGAGACATGTTACTGAGGATCTGAAAAATCATAAAAATGATTCTTGAAGCAAGAAAAAGCAGTGAATATAAAAAAAAAGAGGCGAAAAAAAAAATGAAAAAGAAAGAGAAAAAGAAAGAAAAAGAAAGAAATAAAGTTGTGATCCAAGGCAATAAGAGTGTGCTTAAGAACCCTAGACACCTCTAATTGGGGACTTTAGCAAAGCTGAGTCACAATCTGAAAAGGTTCACCCAATTATGTGTCTGTGGCATGTATGTATCCGGTGGTAATACTGGAAGACAGAGTGCTTTGGGCCACGGCCAAGACTCAATAAGTAGCTGTGTTCAAGAATCATCATACTTAACTAGGAGAATCAATGACACTATCTGGATTCTGAGTTCCTAAAGAAGCCAATCATTCTGAATTTCAAAGGATAGAGTGAGATGCCAAAACTATTCAGAGGCAAAAAGCTAAAAGCCCCGCTCATCTAATTGATACTGATCTTCATAGATGTTTTTGGAATTCATTGCATATTCTCTTCTTTTTATCCTATCTTGATCTTCAGTTGCTTGAGGACAAGCAACAATTTAAGTTTGGTGTTGTGATGAGCGGATAATTTGTACGCTTTTTGGCATTGTTTTTAGTATGTTTTTAGTAGTTTGAGTTGAGTTTTTAGTATATTTTTATTAGTTTTTAGTTAAAATTCACTTTTCTAGACTTTACTATGAGTTTGTGTGTTTTTTTGTGATTTCAGGTATTTTCTGTCTGAAATTGAGGGACCTGAGCAAAAATCTGATTCAGAGACTGAAAAGGACTGCAGATGCTGTTGGATTCTGACCTCCCTGCACTCGAAGTAAATTTTCTGGAGCTACAGAAGCCCAATTGGAGCGCGCTTAACGGCGTTGGAAAGTAGACATCCTGGGCTTTCCAGCAATATATAATAGTCTATACTTTGCCCAAGATTTGATAGCCCAATCCGGCGTTCAAAACCACCTTCAGATTTCCCAGCGTTAAACTCCGGAACTGGCACCAAAATGGGAGTTAAACGCCCAAACTGGCACAAAAGCTGGCGTTTAACTCCAAGAAGAGTCTCTACACGAAACATGCTTCATTTCTCAGCCCAAGCACACACCAAGTGGGCCCGGAAGTGGATTTTTATGTCATTTACTCATCTCTGTACACCCTAGGCTACTAGTTCTCTATATATAGGACCTTTTACTATTGTATTTTCATCTTTTGATCACTTTAGATCTCTAGATCATCTTTGGACATCTAGTTCTTAGATCATTGGGGGCTGGCCTCACGGCCATGCCTAGACCTTGTTCTTATGTATTTTCAACGGTGGAGTTTCTACACACCATAGATTAAGGTGTGGAGCTCTGCTGTACCTCGAGTATTAATGCAATTACTATTGTTCTTCCATTCAATTCGCTTGTTCTTGTTCCAAGATATTCATTTGCACTCAAGAACTTGATGAATGTGATGATTATGTGACGCTCATCTTCATTCTCACTTATGAACGCGTGATTGACAACCACTGCCGTTCTACAAGCAACAAGGCTCTAATGTTTATCTCTTGGATTCCTGATACATGATGCATGGTTGATCGCCTGACAACCGCGTGCTCGCCTGACAAATGAGCCAGCCATTCCGTGAGATCAGAGTCTTCGTGGTATAGGCAAGAACTGATGGCGGCATTCAAGAGAATCCGGAAGGTCTAACCTTGTCTGTGGTATTCTGAGTAGGATTCAATGATTGAATGACTGTGACGTGCTTCAAACTCCTGAAGGCGGGGCGTTAGTGACAGATGCAAAAGAATCAATGGATTCTATTCCGGCCTGATCGAGAACCGACAGATGGATAGCCGTGCCGTGACAGGGTGCGTTGAACATTTCCACTGAGAGGATGGGAGGTAGCCACTGATAACGGTGAAACCCTTGCATAAGCTTGCCATGGAAAGGAGTAGGAAGGATTGGATGAAGACAGTAGGAAAGCAGAAAGACGGAAGGGACAAGCATCTTCATACGCTTATCTGAAGCTCTCACCAATGATATACATAAGTATCTCTATCTTTATCTTTATGTTTTATTCATATACCATCTATACCCATTTGAGTCTGCCTGACTAAGATTTACAAGGTAACCATAGCTTGCTTCATACCAACAATCTCCGTGGGATCGACCCTTACTCGCGTAAGGTTTATTACTTGGACGACCCAGTGCACTTGCTGGTTAGTTGTGCAAAGTTGTGTTTATGCCATGGTATTGAGCACCAAGTCTTTGGGGCCATTACTAGGGATTATTTGAGTTGTGAAAAGTAGTGATCATAATTTCGCACACCAACGCCCCTTCTACTGGTTCTATTCGGGACAAGTGATCTGCTACTTGGTTTTCTGTCCCTTTTCTGTCTCTTATTTCTATATCAAACTCTTGCAGAAGCAACACCCATCTTATAAGTCTGGGTTTTGAATCCTGCTTTGTGAGTAGATATTTAAGAGCAGCATGATCAGTGTACACAATCACTTTTGATCCTACTAAATAGGATCTGAATTTGTCAATGGCGTAAACCACTGCAAGTAGCTCTTTTTCTGTGGTTGTGTAATTCCTCTGTGCGTCATTTAGAACACGGCTGGCATAGTAGATGACGTGCAGAAGCTTGTCATGCCTTTGTCCGAACACTCCACCAATGGCATGGTCACTGGCATCACACATCAATTCAAATGGCAATGTCCAGTTTGGTGCAGAGATTATTGGTGCAGTGACCAATTTAGCCTTCAGGGTCTCAAATGCCTGCAGACACCCTTTATCAAAGATAAATGGCGTGTCAGCAGCTAGCAGGTTGCTTAGAGGTTTGGCGATTTTTGAAAAATCCTTTATAAACCTCCTATAGAATCCTGCATGCCCCAGAAAGCTTCTAATTGCCTTAACATTGGCGGGTGGTGGTAATTTTTCAATTACTTCAACTTTAGCTTGATCCACCTCTATTCCCTTGTTCGAGATTTTGTGCCCAAGGACAATTCCTTCAGTCACCATAAAGTGACACTTCTCCCAGTTTAAAACCAGGTTAGTCTCTTGGCATCTCTTTAGAACAAGTGCTAAATGGTTAAGGCAGGAGCTGAATGAGTCTCCAAACACTGAAAAGTCATCCATGATGACTTCCAAAAATTTTTCCACCATATCAGAGAAGATTGAAAGCATGCACCTCTGAAAGGTTGCAGGTGCATTACACAGGCCAAATGGCATCCTTCTGTATGCAAATACTTCAGATGGACATGTGAATGCTGTTTTCTCTTGATCTTTTGGATCTACTGCAATTTGATTATAACCTGAATATCCATCCAGGAAGCAGTAGTATTCATGACCTGCCAGTCTTTCCAGCATCTGGTCTATGAATGGTAAAGGAAAATGATCCTTTCTGGTAGCTGTATTGAGCCTTCTGTAATCAATACACATACGCCACCCAGTAACTGTTCTTGTAGGAACCAGTTCATTTTTTTCATTATGAACCACTGTCATGCCACCTTTCTTAGGGACGACTTGGACAGGGCTCACCCAGGGGCTATCAGAAATAGGATAAATAATCCCAGCCTCTAGTAGCTTAGTGACCTCTTTCTGCACTACTTCCTTCATGGCTGGGTTCAGCCGCCTTTGTGGTTGGACCACAGGCTTGGCGTCACCATCCAATAGGATCTTGTGCATGCATCTGGCTGGGCTAATGCCCTTAAGATCACTGATGGACCACCCAAGAGCTGTCTTGTGTGTCCTTAGCACTTGAATTAGTGCTTCCTCTTCCTGTGGCTCTAAGGTAGAGCTTATAATTACAGGAAAGGTATCACCTTCTCCCAAAAATGCATATTTTAGGGATGGTGGTAATGGTTTGAGCTCGGGTTTTGGGGGTTTCTCCTCTTCCTGAGGGATTTTCAGAGGTTCTACTATTCTCTCTGATTCCTCCAAGTCAGGCTGAACATCTTTAAAGATGTCCTCTAGCTCTGATTCGAGACTCTCAGCCATATTGACCTCTCTTACCAGAGAGTCAATAATATCAACACTCATGCAGTCATTAGGGGTGTCTGGATGTTGCATGGCTTTGACAACATTCAACTTGAACTCCTCCTCATTGACTCTCAAGGTTACTTCCCCTTTTTGGACGTCAATGAGGGTTCGGCCAGTTGCTAGGAAAGGTCTTCCTAGAATGAGAGTTGCACTCTTGTGCTCCTCCATTTCTAGCACCACAAAGTCAGTAGGAAAGGCGAATGGCCCAACCTTGACAATCATGTCTTCAATCACGTCTGATGGGTATTTAATGGAGCCATCAGCAAGTTGAAGACATATCCTGGTTGGTTTGATTTCTTCAGTTAAACCAAGCTTTCTGATAGTAGATGCAGGTATTAGGTTGATACTTGCCCCAAGATCACATAAAGCTTGCTTGGTACAAGTACCCTCTAATGTGCAAGGTATCATAAAGCTCCCAGGATCTTTAAGCTTCTCAGGTAAGCTTTTCAGAATGACTGCACTGCATTCTTCAGTGAGGTAAACTTTTTCAGTTTCCCTCCAATCCTTCTTATGACTTAAGATCTCTTTCATGAACTTAGCATAAGAGGGTATTTGCTCCAGTGCTTCTGCAAACAGAATCTTTATTTCAAGAGTCCTGAGATAATCTGCAAAGCGGGCAAATTGCTTATCCTGTTCCGCTTGGCGGAGATTTAGAGGATAAGGCATTTTGGCTTTGTATTCCTCAACATTAGTTGCTGCAGGTTTATTACCTACAAAAGTGGGTTGGGAAGCCTTTTTAGAAGGGTTGTCATCAGCACTTGTATGTGACTGATCCCCCACTGGCATTTGAATGCCACGGGTGGAAGCTGGAGTGGCATTAGACGCCACCTACTTGTTTGTTACTGGCATTTGAACGCCAGAACCATGCTCCCTTTGGGCGTTCAACGCCGGATTCATGCTTGTTTCTGGCGTTGAACTCCAGGAATGAGCATGGTCTGGGCGTTCAGCGCCAGCTTTATTCCTCTCTGGGCTCTGACTGTCCTCAGAGGGATTTTGAGTAACCAATTGTTCATTTCTTGGTTTCATGCTGCTTTGAAGTGAGGTATTTAATGTTTTTCCACTTCTTAATTGAACTGCTTGGCATTCTTCTGCTATTTATTTTGACAGTTGCTTTTCTGTCTACTTTAATTGCACTTCCATATTCCTATTATCCATTCTTGTTTCCTGTAATATTTCCTTGTATTCGGCTAGCTGCTGAGTTAGAAAGTCTAATTGCTGATTAAATTCATTAGCCTGATCCACCGGACTGAGTTCAGCAGTTACTGTTTTAGCTTCTTCTTTCATGGAAGATTCACTGCTTAGGTACAGATGTTGATTTCTGGCAACTGTATCAATAAGCTCTTGAGCTTCTTCAATTGTTTTTCTCATATGTATAGATCCACCAGCTGAGTGGTCTAGAGAAATATGAGCTTTTTCTGTAAGCCCATAGTAGAAGATGTCTAATTGCACCCATTCTGAAAACATTTCAGAGGGGCATTTTCTTAGCATTTCTCTGTATCTCTCCCAGGCATCATAAAGAGATTCATTATCTCCTTGTTTGAAGCCTTGGATGCTTAGCCTTAGCTGTGTCATCCGTTTTGGAGGGAAATAGTGATTCAGGAATTTTTCTGACAGCAGCTTCCATGTTTTTATGCTGTTCTTAGGCTGGTTATTTAACCACCTCTTAGCTTGATCTTTTACAGCAAATGGAAACAGTAATAATCTGTAGACATCCTGATCCACTTCCTTATCATGTACTGTGTCAGCAATTTGCAAAAATTGTGCCAGAAACTCTATAGGTTCTTCATGTGGAAGACCAGAATACTGACAGTTTTGCTGCACCATGATAATGAGCTGAGGATTCAACTCAAAGCTACTAACTCCAATGGAGGGTATACAGATACTACTCCCATATGAAGCAGTAGTGGGGTTAGCATATGACCCCAGAGTCCTCCTGGACTGTTCATTCCTACTTGCTTCCATGATGGAATAAAAGAGATGGTATATATGTTGATATTATTTATTTTATAAAAATTAATTTTTATAAAATAAAATAAAAACGAAACAAATAAAAGAAATTGGAAATATTTTGAAATTGAAAATTGAATTTTTATCTAAAATTTTCGAAAAATGTAGTTCAAAATTAGTTAGAAAGTATATATATATTTTTTTTGAATTTTGAATTTTATGATGAAAGAGAAAAATATGCAAAAGACACAAGATTTAAAATTTTTAGATCCAATGTTCCTTATTTTCGAAAATTTTGGAGGGAAAACACCAAGGAACACCAAACTTAAAAATTTTAAGATCAAAACACAAGAAAGACTCAAGAACACCTTGAAGATTCACAAGAACACCAAGAACAAAAGAAAGAACACCAAACTTAAAATTTTTAGAAAACCAAGACAAATTTTCGAAAATTAAAGAAAGATCAACAAGAAAACACCAAACTTAGAGTTTGGCACAAGATTCAATCAAAGAAAAATTATTTTTGAAAAAGATTCCAAAGAAGATACCTAATTATCAAGAACAACTACCAATGCTCCAGCCAATTGGGCAGTAACTTCAATGTTGATTTTAAAAATGTATCATATTTATGGATAAAAATATAAATTTTTGAAAGTTAATGTTTTGAAAAAGCACAAGAAAAACAAGAAAAGACACAGAACAAGAAAGACTAAAGATCAAACAAGAAAAATTGACAAGAACAATTTGAAGATCAAGGAAAAACAAGAACATGCAACTCGAAAATTTAAAGAAAAATATAAAATATGCAATTAACACCAAACTTTGAACAAGATACTAAACTTACGAAAAAAAAATTAAAAATTGATAAAGAAAAATAATATTTTTGAAAATTTTTGAAAAGAAATTATCCTATCAGAATTTAATGACTCTATAACAATAAAAAATAAATTATTCCTAATCTAAGAAATAAAATAAACCTTTAGTTGTTCAAACTCGAATAATCCCCGGCAACGGCGCCAAAAACTTGGTGCATGAATTTGTGATCCGTACAACTAACCAGCAAGTGCACTGGGTCGTCTAAGTAATACCTTACGTGAGTAAGGGTCGATCCCACGGAGATTATTGGTTTGAAGCAAGCTATATTTATTTTATTAATCTTAGTCAGGAGGCCAATAAGATTATTTGGATTTAATTGTAAGAAGTCAAAGTGTTTAAAATTATTAGAAAAATAAAAGAGAATCAAATCGTTACTTGGTGTGCAGTAATGAGAAATATGTTGGAGTTTTGGAGATGCTTTGTCCTTTGAATTTCTACTTTTCCTTGAAGTCCTCTTCCCACACGCAGGGTCCCTTCCATGGCAAGCTCTATGTAGGGTGTCACCGTTGTCAATGGCTACCTCCCATCCTCTCAGTGAAAACGTTCCTATGCTCTGTCACAGCACGGCTAATCATCTGTCGGTTCTCAATCAGGTTGGAATAGAATCCATTGATTCTTTTGCGTCTGTCACTAACGCCCAGCCTTCAGGAGTTTGAAGCTCGTCACAGTCATTCAATCCCAGAATCCTACTCGGAATACCACAGACAATGTTTAGACTTTCCGGATTCTCATGAATGCCGCCATCAATCCGGCTTATACCACGAAGATTCTGATTAAGGAATCTAAGAGATACTCATTCAATCTGATGTAGAACGGAGGTGGTTGTCAGACACACGTTCATGGATTGAGGAAGGTGATGAGTGTCACGGATCATCACCTTCTTCATAATTAAGCGCGAATGAACATCTTAGATAAGAACAAGCGTGTTTGAATGGAAAATAAAGGAATTGTATTAATTCATCGAGACGCTGCAGAGCTCCTCACCCCCAACAATGGAGTTTAGAGACTCATGCCGTCAAAAAGTATGTAATTCAGATCTGAAAATGTCATGAGGTACAAAATAATTCTCTAAAAGTTGTTTAAATAATAAACTTAGTAACCTAGGTTTACAAAATATGAGTAAACTAAGATAATTGGTGCAGAAATCCACTTCTGGGGCCCACTTGGTGTGTGCTGGGGCTGAGACTAAAGCTATCCACGAGTAGAGGCTTTTCTTGGAGTTAAACTCCAAGTTATGACGTGTTTTGGGCGTTCAACTCCGGATCATGACGTTTTTCTGGCGTCTAACTCCAGACAGCAGCATGTACTTGGCGTTCAACGCCAAGTTACGTCGTCTATCTTCGCGCAAAGTATGGACTATTATATATTGCTGGAAAGCCCTGGATGTCTACTTTCCAACGCCGTTGAGAGCGCGCCAATTGGACTCCTGTAGCTCCAGAAAATCCATTTCGAGTGCAGGGAGGTCAGGATCCAACAGCATCAGCAGTCCTTTTTCAGCCTAAGTCAGATTTCTGCTCAGCTTCCTCAATTTCAGCCAGAAAATACCTGAAATCATAGAAAAATACACACACTCATAGTAAAGTCCAGAAATATGATTTTTGCTTAAAAACTAGTAAAATTCTATTAAAAACTAATTAAAACATATTAAAATCTACATGAAATTGCCCCCAAAAAGCGTATAAAATATCCGCTCATCAGTCCTCTCTGGTTCAGAATCGAAGGAAGTTGAAGCCCCGCTTCTTCTCCCTATCATACAACCAACAAGTACAAGCAAGGAAAAAATATGTGCAGATAGTATTACTGTCAGAATTAGTGTTAGTTGTGAGTGAAGCAATATATCAAACAGTTAGTGGGTTAGCAAACTGAATTGTAAATAACAAAGAAACGAAAAAGTAGAGGGGGAAGGGAAGAAGTTAACTAAGACAGAAAGTAAATTACTCAAACAGAAAGTTAATTCAACAAAACAAAAATGCTCAATGTAGTGATCTTCCAATCTAATCATTGTTGATGCACAATCAATCCCCGGCAACGGCGCCATAAACTTGATGCAGGTGGAAATTGTCTCTCAACAAATTTCCTTCGGCAAGTGTACCGAATTTGTCGTCAAGTAAAAACTCACAATAGAGTGAGGTCGAATCCCACAGGAATTGATTGATCAAGCAACTTTAATTAGAAGAATGTTCTAGTTGAGCTAACTCAGAATTTGGGTTGAGAGTTGCAGAAAATAAAATGGCGGTAATGTAAATGACATGAAAAGCAAATGCTAAAATTAAAGAGCTGGAAGTAAATGACTGAAATTAAATTGCAGAATTGTAAATGGGAATGGGGTGTTTACTCATGAAAATAAACGCAGAAATTAAAGAGAATGGGTGAGATCAGAATTGGGGAGTTCATTGGGCACAGGAGATGTTGCAATTCTCCGGATCAAGTTCATTTTCATCTCTTCCTCAATCAATGCACTCATTGATCTCCTTGGCAATCTTAATTGATTGAATCACAATTTCTTGCAATTTAATCTCTCAAATCTTGATCAATAGCCAATTCCTTGGTCAATTGCTCATGAGAAGAGATGAAGTGTGGTCACTGATTATACCACATGCATTTCCCAAATCAAGTATTGAGAGGATTATAGTCACATATCCATCCAAACCCAATTTGGTCCAGCATGAGAAAGCATTTCTAGCTTGATCTCTTCATTCCTCTTTCAAGGTTCAGAAGAGATCCAAGTTTGAATAGTTTCTTTTCCAAGATAACTACCCAATGGGATGAAGATCGAAAGCTTTCAAGTAAAATCAAGAGAAAAGATAGAAGAAGAATAAAGAAAACTAGTATTGATCCATCAAATTACAACAGAGCTCCCTAACCCAATGAAATGGGTTTAGTTGCTCATAGCTCTAGAAAATGAAAACAAAGATGGAGAATACATCATGGAACAAGAAGGGCAGAAAAAGTAAAATATAAAAAGTAGTGCTTTCAATTTCCCAGCTTCCAGAACTCTCTAAATAATTCAAAGCTACTCCTATATATACTACTCTTCTCAGCTTCTAGTTGGTTCTTCAAGTCTTGGGCCTTTGGATCTTGAGTTTGAAGCAGTTCTCTTCTTCATTTGGGCTTGGTTTCACTTGCAGAGAGAAAGTGTGAAGTGGGCAGAGACTTTAGCTCAGGACGTTAGGGGTGTTAACATTTAGTGAAAGTTTGAGTTCGAGAACGTTAGTGACACTCAACATTGTCACTAACGTTCCAATGTACCCCTTTTGCTTCACGTTAGAGCCCACGTTAACTAGGTTAACGTGGCTTCTAACGTGGCCTTGCCAACCTTCGAGAACGTTAGTGACATTTAACATTGTCACTAACGTTCCAATGTGCCCCTATGTCTCACGTTAGAGTCCACGTTAACTAGGTTAACGTGGCTTCTAACGTGGCCTTGCCAACCTTCGAGAACGTTAGTGACATTCAACATTGTCACTAACGTTCCAATGTGCCTCTATGTCTCACGTTAGAGTCCACGTTAACTAGGTTAACGTGGCTTCTAACGTGGCCATTCTTAGCCATCCCCAACGTTAGTGACAATGTTGAGTGTTACTAAGGTTGGCTCATCATTCACTCATCAACGTTAGCTTCCACGTTGACTAAGTTAACGTGGAAGTTAACGTGGCTCCTTGGGGTTTTGTGGTTGCTTCCAACGTTAGTGACAATGTTGGGTGTCACTAACGTTGTCGACCACCCTTGCCTCTTACGTTAGCTCCCACGTTAACCAAGTTAACGTGGTACATTGCATCTTAGGCCAACGTTAGTGACAATGTTGAATGTCACTAACGTTGAATCCCTTCCCCCTTTTAACGTTAGAGGCCACGTTAACTAAGTTAACGTGGACTCTAACGTGGCCACTTATGATCATTGGCCAACGTTAGTGATAATGTTAAGTGTCACTAACGTTGGCTCAAAGTCCCTTCTTCACGTTAGAGTTCACGTTAACTTAGTTAACGTGACTCTTAACGTGGGCAATGATGGCTTCGAGAGCGTTATTGGCAATCACTTTTCTCATTAACTTTGCAAGTTACATCCCATTCCACGTTAGTGGCCACGTTAATTAGATTAACGTGACTGCTAAGTGGTTCTTCCTTGCTTCCTTTGGTCCTGAAATCAAGCAATAGAGTGCATCAAAGTTCTAGTCCAAGTCATGGGTAATGCAACATACAATTTGTCACTAAATTCATGCAAAATCCTCATAAAATCATGTAAAATGCACAATGTATGCTTGAATCAAGGTGTAAGTGAATATCTACCCAAAACTAGCTTATTTCCTAAGGAAATGCATGAAACTACCCTAAAAACAGTAAAGAAAAGGTCAGTAAAACTGGCCAAGATGCCCTGGCATCAGGTCACCATTGAGAGTTTCTCAGATCCTCGACCTGACACAGGACTACTTGAGATGGTGACAGATGGCATGTACTGTTTGTTTCCTATCTAGAGATGATGTATTGGATGATTCGATGGCTATGACCTCATCTGCAGATATTCTCTCGGAGTCCAAGGCCAGAGGGATATGTTAGAACTTTCACGAGATGGTCCAAATCGTAGGTGGCGGGCTAGGAGGCACCTCAAAGATGATTGGTGGACGAAATTGTGATTCCCTTTTTTCTTGTAATTGGATTTATAAAAGATGTATACTCTGAGGGCATTGTTTATTTCCTTCACAACCTCGTTCAACTAACCAGCAAGTGTACTGGGTCGTCCAAGTAATAACCTTACGTGAGTAAGGGTCGAATCCACAGAGATTGTTGGTATGAAGCAAGCTATGGTCACCTTGCAAATCTCGGTTAGGCAGATTTAAAATAGTTTATGGGTTTTCGAAAATAGAAATAATAAAATAGAATATAATAAAAAGGATAGAACACTTATGCAGATTCATTGGTAGGAATTTCAGATAAGCGGATGGAGATGCTGTAGAGCTCTTGGACGCCTGCTCTCCTACTGCTTCTATTCAATCCTTCTTACTCCTTTCCATGGCAAGCTTTGTATAGGGGTTCACCATCAACTGTGGCTACTTTCATTCCTCACGGGGAAATAACCTGTGCGGCTGTCACTCGCACAGCTAACCAGTCTGGAGGCATCACCCATGGCTGATGGCTACATCCCATCCTCGCAGTGAAAACTATGCAAACGCACTCTGTCACAGTACGACTAATCACCGGTTGGTTCCCGCTCCTACTGGAATAGAATCCCTCTTTTGCGTTTGTCACCAACGCCCAGCAGGTTAAAGTTTGAAGCACGTCACGGTCACTCATGATCGGAATCCTACTCGGAACACCACAGACAAGGTTGGACTTTCCGGACTCCCAGGATCCTACTCGGAACACCACAGACAAGGTTGGACTTTCCGGATCCAGATGAATGCCGCCAACTATCTAACTTATACCACGAAGATTCTGTTGGGGAATCTAAGAGATACACATTCAAGCTCTGTTGCATGTAGAACGGACATGGTTGTCAATCACGCGCATTCATAAGTGAGAATGATAATGAGGGTAATCTGACTCATAACATTCATCATGTTCTTGGGTACGAATGAATATCTTGGAATAAGAATAAGAGAGATTTGAATAAAAGAAGATAGAATTTCATTAATACTTGAGGTACAGCAGAGCTCCACACCCTTAATCTATGGTGTGCAGAAACTCCACCGTTGAAAATACATAAGCAAAGAGTTCAGGCATGGCCGAATGGCCAGCCCTCTCCATGATCAAGTGACCGAATAATGAAAGACTTAAAGTGGTCAAAAGATGTCTAATACAATAGATAAATGTCCTATATATACTCGACTAGCTACTAGGGTTTACATGAGTAAGTAATTGATGCATAAATCCACTTTCGGGGCCCACTTGGTGTGTGCTTGGGCTGAGCTTGATGAATTCACGTGTAGAGGCATTTCTTGGCGTCAAACCTTGAGTTATGACGTGTTTTGGGCGTTCAACTCCGGATCATGACGTTTTTCTGGCGTTTAACTCCAGACAGCAGCGTGTACTTGGCGTTCAACGCCAAGTTACGTCGTCATTCTTTGAATAAAGTATGGACAATTATATATTGCCGGAAAGCCCTGGATGTCTACTTTCCAACGCCGTTGAGAGCGCGCCAAATGGAGTTCTGTAGCTCCAGAAAATCCATTTCGAGTGCAGGGAGGTCAGATTCCAACAGCATCAGCAGTCCTTTTGTCAGCCTTCTTCAGAGTTTTGCTCAAATCCCTCAATTTCAGTCAGAATTTACCTGAAATCACAGAAAAACACACAAACTCATAGTAAAGTCCAGAAATGTGAATTTAGCATAAAAACTAATGAAAACATCCCTAAAAGTAGCTTAAACTTACTAAAAACTATATGAAAACAATGCCAAAAAGCGTATAAATTATCCGCTCATCACAACACCAAACTTAAATTGTTGCTTGTCCCCAAGCAACTGAAAATCAATTAGGATAAAAAGAAGAGAATATACTATAAAATCCAAAATATCAATGAATATTAATTTAATTAGATGAGCGGGACTTGTAGCTTTTTGCTTCTGAACAGTTTTGGCATCTCACTTTTCCTTTGAAGTTTAGAGTGATTGGCTTCTCTAGGAACTTAGAATTTCAGATAGTGTTATTGACTTTCCTAGTTAGGCATGTTGATTCTTGAACACAGCTACTTTATGAGTCTTGGTTGTGGCCCTAAGCACTTTGTCTTCCAGTATTACCACCGGATACACAAATGCCACAGACACATAACTGGGTGAACCTTTTCAGATTGTGACTTAGCTTTGCTAAAGTCCCCAGTTAGTGGTGTCCAGAGCTCTTAAGCACACTCTTTAGCTTTGGATCACGACTTTAACCATTCAGTCTCAAGCTTTTCACTTGGACCTTCATGACACAAGCACATGGTTAGGGACAGCTTGATTTAGCCGCTTAGGCCTGGATTTAACTTCCTTGGGCCCTCCTATCCATTGATGCTCAAAGCCTTGGATCTTTGCTAAAATTTTCGCCACTTTTTTTTTTTTTTTCACTGCTTTTTCTTGCTTCAAGAATCAAATTCATGATGTTTTTCAGATCATCAATAACATTTCTCTTTGTTCATCATTCTTTCAAGAACTAACAATTTTAACACTCATAAACAACAAGATCAAAAATATGCACTGTTCATTCATTCATTCAGAAAACAAAAGTTATTGCCACCACATCAATATAATTAAATTAAATTCACTAATAATTTCGAAAATTATGTACTTCTTGTTCTTTTGAATTAAAACATTTTTCTTTTAAGAGAGGTGAAGGACTAATAGATTTTATTTATAGCTTTAAGGCATGGTTTACACACTAATGATCATGAAGTAGAAACACAAAAACATAGATAAACATAATACTCAAAAACCGAAAACAAAAAGAAAATAAAGAACAAGGAATGAATCCACCTCTTAGTGGCGTCTTCTTCTTGAAGGACCAATGATGTTCTTCAACTCTTCTATGTCCCTTCCTTGCCTTTGTTGCTCCTCCCTCATAGCTCTTTGATCTTCTCTTATTTCTTGAAGAGTGAGGGCGTGTTCATGGTGTTCCACCCTTAGTTGTTCCATGTTTTGGCTCAAGTCTTCTAGGGAGGTACTGAGTTGCTCCCAATAGTTGTTGGGAGGAAAGTGCATTCCATGAGGCATTTGTTGATGAACTTCCTCATGTTCTCCTTGGGGGCCGTGAGGAACTTCCCTTGTTTGCTCCATCCTTTTCTTGGTGATGGGCTTGTCTTCTTCAATGGAGACATCTCCATCTATGATAACTCCAGCTGAGTAGCATAAATGGCATATGAGGTGGGGGAAGGCTAGCCATGCCATGTATGAAGGCTTGTCAGCTATTTTGTAGAGTTCATTGGCTATGACTTCATGAACCTCTACTTCCTCTCCAATCATGATGCTATGAATCATGATTGCCCGATCCACAGTAACTTCAGATCGGTTGCTTGTAGGGATGATGGATCTTTGGATGAACTCCAACCATCCTCTTGCTACAGGCTTGAGGTCCAGTCTTCTTAGTTGGACCGGTTTGCCTTTGGAGTCTACTCTCCATTGGGCGCCTTCCACACAAATGTCCATTAGGACTTGGTCCAACCTTTGATTGAAGTTGACCCTCCTTGTGTAGGGGCGTTCATCACCTTGCATCATGGGTAGATGAAACGCCAACCTCACATTTTCCGGATTGAAATCTAAGTATTTCCCCCGAACCATTGTGAGATAGTTCTTTGGATTCGGGTTCATACTTTGATCATGGTTCCTTGTGATCCATGCATTAGCATAGAACTCTTGAACCATCAGTAATCCGACTTGTTGCATGGGGTTGGTTATGACTTCCCACCCTCTTCTTTGGATCTCATGTCGGATTTCCGGATACTCATTCTTTTTGAGCTTGAAGGGGACCTCAGGGATCACCCTCTTCTTTGCCACAACATCATAGAAGTGGTCTTGGTGGCTCTTGGAGATGAATCTCTCCTTTTCCCATGATTCGGAAGTGGAAGCTTTTGCCTTCCCTTTTCCTTTTCTTGAGGAAACTCCGGTCTTGGGTGCCATTGATGGTGAATGAAAAATAAAAAGCTAGGCTTTTTACCACACCAAACTTAAAATTTGCTCGTCCTCGAGCAAAAAGAAAAGAAGAGAAGAAGAAGAAGAAGAAGAGAATTTGGAAGAGAGGGAGAGAAGTGGGTTCGGCTATATGAGAGAAGAATGGGTAGTGTTGTGTGAAAAAGAGGAATAAAGGAGAGGTATTTATAGGGAGGGGGGAGGGTTAGGTTTCGGCCAATTTGGGTGGGAATGGGTGGGAAATTGAATTTGAATGTAGTGGGGGTAGGTGGGGTTTATGGGGAAGAGGAGGTTGATGTGAATGGTGCATGGGGTAATTGGGAAGAGGAATTGAGGTGATTGGTGAAGGGTATTGGGAATTGTGACATGGATATTCAAATCACAAAAATAGGATTAAGAGGGAAGGTGAGAATTAGGTAGGTGGGGATCCTGTGGGGTCCACAGGTCCTGAGGTGGGGATCCTGTGGGGTCCACAGGTCCTGAGGTGAAAAGAAATACCATTCCTTCACCCTATAGGCGTGTAAATTGCCTTCATGCACCATTCTGGCGTTCAAACGCCCATTGGTGCATGTTCTGGGCGTTAAACGCCCATGTGATGCTTGATTCTGGCGTTGAACGCCAGTTTCAAGCTTGTTTCTGGCGTTCAGCGCCAGATTGTCCTCTGCGTGCGCATCCTGGCGTTAAACGCCAGGATGTTGCTTGTTTTGGGCGTTCAGCGCCAGGAAGATGCTCTGTTCTGGCGCTGAACGCTGGCCAGATGCATCTTCTAGGCGCTGAACGCCGGCCCGTGCGTCCTCCAGGGTGAAAATTTTTTTTCTTCTGTTTTTGAAAAATTATTTTTGAAAAAGATTTTCAAAAGTACTGGTGCTCCCTCATCAAGAATATAAGCCAATGCTTTAGCCAATTGGGAATAAATATGACACTTGATGCAGATGTTCCAATTAGTGCTTTAAAAGGAACACAAGTGAAACAAGAAAAGACACAAAGCAAGAAAAACTCAAGATCAAACAAGAAAAATAAGCAAGAACAACTTGAAGATCAATGAAGAACAAGAATCACAAGTCGAAAATTTTAAAGAAAAATATTAGACATGCAATTGACACCAAACTTAGAACAAGACACTAAAACTCACGAAAATTAACACTTAAATAAGAAAAATAATATTTTTGAAAAGAAACTATCCTATCAATATTGATTTAATGACTCTATAATAATAAAAATAAAAATAAAAATAACTTATTCCTAATCTAAGAAATAAAATAAGCCTTCAATTGTCCAAACGCAATAATCCCCGGCAACGGCGCCAAAAACTTGGTGGACGAAATTGTGATCACATCAATATAGTATTAATATATTTATTGTAGAATTGTGGAACTTAGGATTTTTGGTACGAGTGGGCACAATTCCGTTCAACTAACCAGCAAGTGTACTGGGTCGTCCAAGTAATACCTTACGTGAGTAAGGGTCGAATCCACAGAGATTATTGGTTTGAAGCAATCAATATTTATTTTATTAATCTTAGTTAGGATGTCAACAAGGATTAATTTGGATTAAAAGTGAAATTACTGGAATTGATAAAAGAGGGAACAATGTTACTTTGATTTGCAGTAATGGGAAACATGTTGGAGTTTAGGAGATGCTTTGTCCTCTGACTTCAACTCTTCCTTGAAATCCTCTTCTCACACGCAGGTTCCTTCCATGGCAAGCTCTATGTAGGGTGTCACCGTTGTCAGTGGCTACTTCCCATCCTCGCAGTGAAAACTATGCTCACGCACTCTGTCACAGTACGGCTAATCACCGGTTGGTTCCCGCTCCTACTGGAATAGAATCACTCTTTTGCGTCTGTCACTAACGCCCAGCAGGTTAAAGTTTGAAGCACGTCACAGTCATTCAATCCCGGAATCCTACTCGGAATACCACAGACAAGGTTTAGACTTTCCGGATTCTCATGAATGCCGCCATCAATCCGGCTTATACCACGAAGATTCTGTTGGGGAATCTAAGAGATATTCATTCAATCTGATATAGAACGGAGGTGGTTGTCAGGCACACGTTCTTGGGTTGAGGAAGGTGATGAGTGTCACGGATCATCACCTTCTCCACAGTTAAGCGCGAATAAACATCTTAGATAAGAACAAGCGTGTTTGAATGGAAAACAAAGGAATTGTATTAAATCATCGAGACGCTGCAGAGCTCCTCACCCCCAACAATGGAGTTTAGAGACTCATGACCTCACGACATTTTCAGATCTGAATTACATACTTTGTGACGGTACTCTGTTTTTAATTTTTTTGATTTTTTCGTGACTCCTCATGATCATGTACCTAATTAAACACAAAAATAACAAAGAAACAAAATAAAATTAGATAAATAAAATTGGGTTGCCTCCCAACAAGCGCTTCTTTAACGTCAATAGCTTGACAGTGGCTCTCATGGAGCCACAGAGCAATCAAGTCAATGTTGTCTAGTCCCAACACCAAACTTAGAGTTTGGATATGGGGTTTGAACACCAAACTTAGAGTTTGGTTGTGGCCTCACAACACCAAACTTAGAGTTTGACTGTGTGGGCTCTTCTTGACCTTGAACTGAGAGAAGCTCTTCATGCTTATTCTCTTTTGTCACAGAGGGATTGCCATGTGCTTGAAACACAAGGTATTCTCCATTCAATTGAAGAACTAACTCTCCTCTGTTGACATCTATCACAGCTTCTGCTGTGGCTAGGAAAGGTCTTCTTAGGATGATGCATTCATAATCTTCCTTCCTAGTATCTAGGATTAGGAAATCAGCAGGGATGTAAAAGTCTTCAACTTTTATAAGCACGTCCTCTACTATCCCATGAGCTTGTCTCACTGACTTATCTGCCAATTGCAGTGAGAACAAAGCAGGTTGCACCTCAATGATCCCTAGCTTCTCCATTACAGAGAGTGGCATAAGGTTTATCCCTGACCCAAGATCACATAGAGCTTTCTCAAAGCTCATGGTGCCAATGGTGCAAGGTATCAAGAACTTGCCAGGATCTTGTCTCTTTTGAGGTAGAGTTTCCTGAATCCAAGTGTCCAAATCACTAATGAGCAAGGGAGGTTCACTTTCCCCAGTCTCATTACCAAATAGCTTGGCATTCAGTTTCATGATAGCTCCTAGATATTGAGCAACTTGCTCACTAGTCACATCTTCATCCTCTTCAGAGGATGAATAATAGTCAGAGCTCATGAATGGCAGAAGGAGATTTAATGGAATCTCTATGGTCTCTGTATGAGCCTCAGATTCCTCAGGATCCTTATTAGGAAGCTCCTTCTTGCTTGGAGGACGTCCCAGGAGGTCTTCCTCACTGGGATTTTCGTCCTCCTCCTCCTTTGTGCATTCGGCCATGTTGACTAAGTCAATGGCTTTGCACTCTCCTTTTGGATTCTCTTCTGTATTGCTTGGGAGAGTACTGGGAGGAGTTTCAATAACTTTCTTACTCAGCTGGCCTACTTGTGCCTCCAAATTTCTAATGGAGGATCTTGTTTCATTCATGAAACTGAAGGTGGCCTTTGACAGATCAGAGACTATATTAGCTAAATTAGAATTATTTTGTTCAGAGTTCTCTGTCTGTTGCTGAGAAGATGATGGATATGGCTTACTATTATTCAGCCTATTGCGTCCACCATTGTTAAAACCTTGTTGAGGTTTTTGTTGATCCTTCCAGGAGAAATTTGGATGATTTCTCCATGATGAGTTATAGGTGTTTCCATAAGGTTCACCTAAGTAATTAACCTCTGCCATGGCAGGGTTCTCAGGATCATAAGCTTCTTCAGAAGCTGCCTCTCTAGTACTGTTGGATGCATGTTGCAATCCATTCAGATTTTGAGAGATAATGTTGACCTGTTGAGTCAACATTTTGTTCTGAGCCAGTATGGCATTCAGAGCATCAATTTCAAGAACTCCTTTCTTCTGAGGGACCCCATTATTCACAGAATTCCTCTCAGAGGTATACATGAACTGGTTGTTAGCAACCATGTCAATGAGTTCTTGAGCCTCTTCAGGCGTTTTCTTCAGGTGAATAGATCCACCTGCAGAATGGTCCAGTGACATTTTCGAAAATTCAGAGAGACCATAATAGAATATATCTAATAGGGTCCATTCTGAAAACATGTCAGATGGACATCTCTTGGTCAGCTGCTTGTATCTTTCCCAAGCTTCATAGAGGGATTCACCATCTTTTTGCTTGAAGGTTTGAACATCCACTCTTAGCTTGCTCAGCTTTTGAGGAGGAAAGAATTTATCCAAGAAGGCAGTGACCAGCTTATCCCAGGAGTCCAGGCTATCCTTAGGTTGTGAATCCAACCATATTCTAGCTCTGTCTCTTACAGCAAAAGGGAAAAGCATGAGTCTGTAGACTTCAGGATTAACTCCATTCGTCTTTACAGTATCACAGACCTGCAAGAACTCAGTTAAGAACTGATAAGGATCTTCAGATGGAAGTCCATAAAACTTGCAGTTTTGTTGCATTAAAGCAACTAGTTGAGGCTTAAGCTCAAAGTTATTGGCTCCAATGGCAGGAATGGAGATGCTTCTTCCATCAAATTTGGATGTTGGCTTTGTGAAGTCACCAAGCATTCTCCTTGCATTATTATCATTATTATTTTCGGCTGCCATGTCCTTCTCTTGTTCGAAAATTTCTGAAAGGTTGTTTCTGGATTGTTGTAATTTAGCTTCTCTTAATTTTCTTTATTTATTCTTTTTACTTCAATAATCCAAGGTAATGGCTCCCAAGATTTGGTGCACAGAACCTGGTCCAAAATCAACTTCACAGTCTGTTTCAACAAGAGTGCCTTTATCCCTGTTCCTGCTCCTATGAAAGAGAAGAAAACAAGAGAAGAAAAAGGAATCCTCTATGTCACAGTATAGAGACTCCTTTATGTTAGTAGAAAAAGAAAGGGGTAGAAGAAAGAAAAAGAATTCGGATTTTTAGATGAAGAGAGGTGAAGAGAAGTGTTAGTAATTAATTAATTAAATAGAATAAGAGATGAGAGGGAGAGGATTTTCGAAAATAATTTTTGAAAATAGGTTAGTGATTTTCGAAAATTAGAGATAAAATATAATTAAAATTAAAATTTAAAACAAAAAGAATTTTTGAAAAAGAGAGGGAGATATTTTCGAAAATTAGGGAGGAAAAAGTAGTTAGGTGGTTTTGAAAAAGATTTGAAATCAAAATTTTTAAAAAGATAAGAAGATAAGAAGTTAGATAAGATATTTTGAAATCAAATTTTGAAAAAGATAAAATTTTTGAAAAAGATAAGATAAAAGATAAAAAGATATATTTGAAAAAGATATTTTGAAAAAGAATTAATTTTTAAAAAGACTTAACTAACAAGAAACTACAAGATAAGATTCTAGAACTTAAAGATTGAAC
Source organism: Arachis hypogaea (assembly GCF_003086295.3). Taxonomy (NCBI): domain Eukaryota; kingdom Viridiplantae; phylum Streptophyta; class Magnoliopsida; order Fabales; family Fabaceae; genus Arachis; species Arachis hypogaea. The sequence goes on from NC_092037.1 coordinate 63,199,431, forward strand.
CTTTCTTAACAAGAAAGTAACAAACTTCAAATTTTTGAACCAATCACATTACTTGTTAGTTAATTTTCGAAAATTAGATATAAAAGATAAGAAAAAGATTTTGAAAATATTTTGAAAAATAATTTTTGAAATTTTCGAAAATTATATAAAAAAAATGAAAAAGATATGATTTTTGAAAAAGATTTTGAAAAGATAAGATTTTTTTAAAATTGAAATTTTGACTTGACTTGTAAGAAACAACTAATTTTAAAAATTTTTGACCAAGTCAACCCAAAATTTCGAAATTTTGGAGGGAAATAAGGAAAAGATATTTTTTGATTTTTGAAATTTAAAGAAAAACACAAAAATGACCCAAAACATAAAAATTTTGGATCAAGACACAAGATGCATGCAAGAATGCTATGAATGTCAAGATGAACACCAAGAACACTTTGAAGATCATGATGAACATCAAGAACATAATTTTGAAAAATTTTGATGCAAAGAAAACATGCAAGACACCAAACTTAGAAATTTTTAATGCATGGAAAATATGAATGCAAAAATGCACATGAAAAACAACAAAAGACACCAAACAAGAAATCATCAAGATCAAACAAGAAGACTTGTCAAGAACAACTTGAAGATCATGAAGAACACTATGAATGCATGGGATTTTCGAAAAAAATGCAAGAAAAATTTTAAAAGCATGCAATTGACACCAAACTTAAAAATTAACACAAGATTCAAACAAGAACACAAAATATATTTTTTTTTATTTTTATGATTTTCTAATTTTTTGTATTTTTATTAATTTTTTCGAAAAAACATTTTTGGAAAAACGAAAAATAAAAGAAAAATTTTTGAAAAAGTTTTTGAAAAGAAAGTTACCTAATCTGAGCAACAAGATGAACCGTCAGTTGTCCATACTCGAACAATCCCCGGCAACGGCGCCAAAAACTTAGTGGACGAAATTGTGATTCCCTTTTTTCTTGTAATTGGATTTATAAAAGATGTATACTCTGAGGGCATTGTTTATTTCCTTCACAACCTCGTTCAACTAACCAGCAAGTGTACTGGGTCGTCCAAGTAATAACCTTACGTGAGTAAGGGTCGAATCCACAGAGATTGTTGGTATGAAGCAAGCTATGGTCACCTTGCAAATCTCAGTTAGGCAGATTTAAAATAGTTTATGGGTTTTCGAAAATAGAAATAATAAAATAGAATATAATAAAAAGGATAGAACACTTATGCAGATTCATTGGTAGGAATTTCAGATAAGCGGATGGAGATGTTGTAGAGCTCTTGGACGCCTGCTCTCCTACTGCTTCTATTCAATCCTTCTTACTCCTTTCCATGGCAAGCTTTGTATAGGGGTTCACCATCAACTGTGGCTACTTTCATTCCTCACGGGGAAATAACCTGTGCGGCTGTCACTCGCACAGCTAACCAGTCTGGAGGCATCACCCATGGCTGATGGCTACATCCCATCCTCGCAGTGAAAACTATGCAAACGCACTCTGTCACAGTACGGCTAATCACCGGTTGGTTCCCGCTCCTACTGGAATAGAATCCCTCTTTTGCGTTTGTCACCAACGCCCAGCAGGTTAAAGTTTGAAGCACGTCACGGTCACTCATGATCGGAATCCTACTCGGAACACCACAGACAAGGTTGGACTTTCCGGACTCCCAGGATCCTACTCGGAACACCACAGACAAGGTTGGACTTTCCGGATCCAGATGAATGCCGCCAACTATCTAACTTATACCACGAAGATTCTGTTGGGGAATCTAAGAGATACACATTCAAGCTCTGTTGCATGTAGAACGGACATGGTTGTCAATCACGCGCATTCATAAGTGAGAATGATAATGAGGGTAATCTGACTCATAACATTCATCATGTTCTTGGGTACGAATGAATATCTTGGAATAAGAATAAGAGAGATTTGAATAAAAGAAGATAGAATTTCATTAATACTTGAGGTACAGCAGAGCTCCACACCCTTAATCTATGGTGTGCAGAAACTCCACCGTTGAAAATACATAAGCAAAGAGTTCAGGCATGGCCGAATGGCCAGCCCTCTCCATGATCAAGTGACCAAATAATGAAAGACTTAAAGTGGTCAAAAGATGTCTAATACAATAGATAAATGTCCTATATATACTCGACTAGCTACTAGGGTTTACATGAGTAAGTAATTGATGCATAAATCCACTTCCGGGGCCCACTTGGTGTGTGCTTGGACTGAGCTTGATGAATTCACGTGTAGAGGCATTTCTTGGCGTCAAACCTTAAGTTATGACGTGTTTTGGGCGTTCAACTCCGGATCATGACGTTTTTCTGGCGTTTAACTCCAGACAGCAGCGTGTACTTGGCGTTCAACGCCAAGTTACGTCGTCATTCTTCGAATAAAGTATGGACTATTATATATTGTTGAGAGCGCGCCAATTGGAGTTTTGTAGCTCCAGAAAATCCATTTCGAGTGCAGGGAGGTCAGATTCCAACAGCATCAGCAGTCCTTTTGTCAGCCTTCTTCAGAGTTTTGCTCAAATCCCTCAATTTCAGTCAGAATTTACCTGAAATCACAGAAAAACACACAAACTCATAGTAAAGTCCAGAAATGTGAATTTAGCATAAAAACTAATGAAAACATCCCTAAAAGTAGCTTAAACTTACTAAAAACTATATGAAAACAATGCCAAAAAGCGTATAAATTATCCGCTCATCAATGATATTCAGTGACCTGTTTGGAAAGTTCGAGATCAACGAGGGAGGCATTCACCTACAGATGTTTAGTTGTCAAATGAGGAGGCAAAGTATGCATGCCAAGAAGAGATCTAGAAGGTTCTCCGTGACAACACTGCAAGATATGCCATCACCCAAATTCTTTGTTGGGCATGAGGCAGATATTGCGAGGGAGTTCATACTAGGATCCTCCTCAGGGGAACCAGTACCAGGATCCATCCGCCTTAGTAGAGCATCAGCACGATAAGGACATTGTTTATTATCAGATTGATTTTGATATGAATGACGATTGGGTTTCCTGTCGTTGTAGAATTTCACAAATAAAAAATCGCGTTGTAAGTATAGCTTCTAAACCAACAGAAAATCCTTTCGTACAAACGTTTGGTTGTCACAAGTAACAAACCCAATAAAATTTATAAACCAAAGTATTCAAATCTCAGGTCGTCTTCTCAAGGAATTGCAGGGAAGTATGATTTATTATTGGTTATGGAAAAGAGTATTTTTGGGTTTTGAAAAGGTTTGAACAAGAGAAATAAATTGTAGAAATTAGTAAATCAATAACTAAGAAAAACTCTTGGCAAAGTATGAAAACTGGAAGTCCTATCCTAGTTATCCTTATCAATGGTGAAGAGAATTATATTTTTGCTCCCACTCATTCAACCTCTAACTATGAAGGTAAGTCAAGTGGATAAATCAATTTAACACCTAAAGTCCTAGTCAACTCCTGAGGAAAGACTAGAGTTATAGGAATCTAAATCAATCAGCAAAGAAAACCATTATCAATTACGATGAGTTTGATAACTCAAGAGTCACCAATTAATCAACCAAAACCAAGAATATAAGAAACTAAATAAAAGTCATATGTCTGAAATACCTCAAATATTAATAAAAGAAATCACATCCAACATGGAAAAGTTCATAAGTTAAATTGAGAAAATAAATAAAAAGAACATTGAACCTGTAATGAAGAAAAGTAGTCTAAACATAATAGAAATCATAAATCCTAATCCTAATTCCTAAGAGAGAGGAGAGAACCGCTCTCTCTAAAAACTACATCTAAATCCTAAAACTATGTATGAATGTATGTTGTATCCAGTCTCTTCTTGAATGGATGGATTCCCCAATTTATAGCCTTTAATCTGTGTTCTCTGGGCTTGGATCTGGATCAAAACGCGGCCCAAAATCATCTTCAGCGCATTTTGTAATTTCTGCAGATCGCGCAAGTCACGCGTCCGCGTGGGTCACGCAGTCGCGTCATCTGGAGTTTTGCTCTTCCACGCGGCCGCGTCAGTCACGCGTCTGTGTCATCTGTGTTTCGGGAGTCACGCGTTCGCATCGCTGCCAGTTTCTTCAAAAACTCCATTTTGTGCTTTCCTTCCTTTTTTGTATATTTCCTTTCCATCCTTTAAGTCATTCCTACCCTATAAAGCCCGAAAGTACTCAACACACAGATCACGGCATCGAATGGTAATAAAGGATAATTAATTTTAATATTTCTAAAGCATAGGAAACATGTTTTCTTATATGTCATATCATAAGGAAGGAATTGTAAAACCATGCAAATTCATATGAATAAGTGGGTGAAGAATTGATAAAATCACTCAATTGGGCACAAGATAAATCATAAAATAGTGGTTTATCAACCTCCCCACACTTAAACAATAGCATGTCCTCATGCTAAATCCAAGAGAAAAGAGTAAAGGTAAAATGGTAGAATCTTATGCAATGCAATCTATTCTAAATGCAAGCTACCTAAATGAGTCATGCAATTCTAGTTATTATTCACGTGTATATAAAGCTTACATGTAGTTAAATTAATTCATATCTTCAAGGAATCGTATATGTACAATTAAAGCCAAATCATATTAAAGCACAGTCACAATTGAGTTGAGTTAAGATAGTTCACAACTTGCAAGACAATTAATAATTAAACATGGATATATAAGAATGAGCTATTGAACCCTCACTAGATTTTGTGTTTACTCTCTAATCACTCAGTGTTTGGGGTTAATCACTCTCTTCTTTTCTAGTCATGCTTTTCTAAAACTTTGTTCTTCATCTAACCAATCAACAATTATGGAATATAGACATACAAAAATCATAAGGTCTTTTCCCAGGTTGTAATGGGGCTAAGGTAAGGGTAATGGTGTACATATAAGGCTAAGTGAGCTAACAAAGTGAATCCTTGATTAGTCTAAGATGTCACTTAACATACATACTTTATAATTTCAAAGTTCTTTTTACCTACTTACCCAAATTTTCCCACTTTTGTATCACATGCTCATGTACCAAATTTACTTTTGAATTTTGTCCCATGTGCATTGATTCTTTTTATTTTGCATTAGGGAAATTTTTGTATCCCCTTATTTAATTACTTAAATTTTTTTTAATGCACATGGTAATTTAATTATTTACATGAGCATGCTTTCCAAATTTTTTGAGATAACTCATTCAATTTAAATCCCTACTTTATTTCTATCATCCAATGTTCCCATAAAATTTTCCATACTTAAATTATACACAACATCTATCTTAAGCTAACCAAGGATTCAACTTGGGATTTTCATTTTGTTTTTCTACTTAAGGCTAGTAATGTGGTTATGAAATAGAAGGGGGTCAAAAGGCTCAAGGGGGCTAACAAGGATGGCATATTAGGTAGGTTTATTTGGGACAAATGAGCACAAATACAAATAATGGCCTCAATCATCTCTTGGTATGTATCTATATTCTATAATTGGACATATAGATTAAAACAAAGTAAAGATTGCAAGCATAAAAAAAAAGAAGCACGAAACACACAGGAATGAAATTTATGGTTTGATGTAACCATACAATTAAGCTCAAAACTCACAGGTTGTGTGTTCTCTAACTCAGAAATCATATATCAGTTATGTATGTCATGCAAGTAGAAATCAAGAGTTTCCATTCAACTCAATGTAAATCTTAGGGTGGCCCTTAAAATGTTGTTAACTAACTAATATGTAATGCTATATATACAAGGTGTGTGGATTGTTTTGATTTACTAAAGTTCTTAGTTTACTCTTTTATTTTCAATTAAACCAACTTATCATATGCTAAAAGGGTAAACTATACTGATTAATCCACTTAATATATAACTAGTAAACTAAAAGTGCAAATTAAGCTAAAATATCTAAGATATATACAGCCCAAAGTGCAAAATGCAAAAATGCAGCTGGTGCACGAAATTGTGATCATCAATGACGCCATCAACATGGTATGCTCAATTGCAATCTCAACTCTTTATCACAACTTCGCACAACTAACCAGCAAGTGCACTGGGTCGTCCAAGTAATAAACCTTACGCGAGTAAGGGTCGATCCCATGGAGATTGTTGGTATGAAGCAAGCTATGGTCATCTTGTAAATCTCAGTCAGGAAGATTCAAATGGTTATGGATGATATATGAATAAAGCATAAAATAAAGATAGAGATACCTATATAATTCATTGGTGAGAATTTCAGATAAGCGTATGGAGATGCTTTGTCCCTTCCGTCTCTCTGCTTTCATACTGTCTTCATCCAATCCTTCTTACTCCTTTCCATGGCAAGCTGTAGGCTGGGCATCACCGTTGTCAATGGCTACAGTCCCGTCCTCTCAGTGAAAATGTTCAATGCACCCTGTCACGGCACGGTTAATCATCTGTCGGTTCTCAATCAGGTTGGAATAGAATCCATTGATTCTTTTGCGTCTGTCACTAACGCCCAGCCTTCATGAGTTCGAAGCTCATCACAGTCATTCAATCATTGAATCCTACTCAGAATACCACATACAAGGTTTAGACCTTCCGGATTCTCTTGAATGCCGCCATCAATTCTAGCTTATACCACGAAGATTCCGATTAAGGGATCCAAGAGATATCCACTCAATCTAAGGTAGAACGGAGGTGGTTGTCAGGCACACGTTCATAGGTGAGAATGATGATGAGTGTCACGGATCATCACATTCATCAAGTTGAAGAACAAGTGATATCTTAGAACAAGAACAAGCTGAATTGAATAGAAGAACAATAGTAATTGTATTAATACTCGAGGTACAGCAGAGCTCCACACCTTAATCTATGGTGTGTAGAAACTCCACCATTGAAAATACATAAGAACAAGGTCTAGACATGGCCGAATGGCCAGCCCCCAAAACGTGATCAAAAGGTTCAAAGATCTAAAGATTTGATCTAAGAACTAGATGTCCAAAGATGAAAATACAATAGCAAAAGGTCCTATTTGTAGAGAACTAGTAGCATAGGGTTTACAGAAAAGAGTAAATGACATAAAAATCCACTTCCGGGCCCACTTGGTGTGTGCTTGGGCTGAGCATTGAAGCTTTCATGTGTAGAGACTTTTCTTGGAGTTAAACACCAGCTTTTGTGCCAGTTTGGGCGTTTAACTCCCATTCTTGTGCCAGTTCCGGCGTTTAACGCCGGGCATTCTTGAGCTGATTTGGAACGCCGGTTTAGGCCATCAAATCTCGAGCAAAGTATGGACTATTATAATTGCTGGAAAGCCCATGATGTCTACTTTCCAACGCCGTTGAGAGCGCACCAATTGGGCTTCTGTAGCTCCAGAAAATCCACTTCGAGTGCAGGGAGGTCAGAATTCAACAGCATCTGCAGTCCTTTTCAGCCTCTGAATCAGATTTTTGCTCAGGTCCCTCAATTTCAGCCAGAAAATATCTAAAATCACAGAAAAATACACAAACGCATAGTAAAGTCCAGAAAAGTGAATTTTAACTAAAAACTAATAAAAATATACTAAAAACTAACTAAATCCTACTAGAAACATACTAAAAATAATGCCAAAAAGCGTACAAATTATCCGCTCATCACAACACCAAACTTAAATTGTTGCTTGTCCTCAAGCAACTGAAAATCAAATAAGATAAAAAGAAGAGAATATGCAATGAATTCCAGAAATATCTATGAAGATCAGTATTAATTAGATGAACGGGGCTTTTAGCTTTTTGCCTCTGAACAGTTTTGGCATCTCACTCTATCCTTTGAAATTCAGAATGATTGGCTTCTTTAGGAACTCAGAATCCAGATAGTGTTATTGATTCTCCTAGTTAAGTATGATGATTCTTGAACACAGCTACTTTATGAGTCTTGGCCGTGGCCCAAAGCACTCTGTCTTCCAGTATTACCACCGGATACATACATGCCACAGACACATAATTGGGTGAACCTTTTCAGATTGTGACTCAGCTTTGCTAGAGTCCCCAAATAGAGGTGTCTAGGGTTCTTAAGCACACTCTTTTTGCCTTGGATCACAACTTCATTTTTTTCTTTTTGTTTTCTCCTTTTTTTTTTCTTTCGTTTTTCTCCTTCTTTTTTTTTTTGAATTCATTGCTTTTTCTTGCTTCAAGAATCATTTTTATGATTTTTCAGATCCTCAGTAACATGTCTCCTTTTTCATCATTCTTTCAAGACCCAACATTCATGAACAATAAATTCAAAAGACATATGCACTGTTCAACCATACATTCAGAAAACAAAAGTATTGCCACCACATCAAAATAATTAATCTGTTATAAAATTCAGAATTCATGCAATTCTTCTCTTTTTCAATTAAGAACATTTTTCATTCAAGAAAGGTGATGGATTCATAGGACATTCATAACTCTAAGGCATAGACACTAAGACACTAATGATCATAAGACACAAACATAGATAAACATAAGCATAAATTTTCGAAAAACAGGAAAATGAAGGACAAAGAGATTAAAGAACGGGTCCACCTTAGTGATGGCGGCTTGTTCTTCCTCTTGAAGATCTTATGGAGTGCTTGAGCTCCTCAATGTCTCTTCCTTGCCTTTGTTGTTCCTCTCTCATGATTCTTTGATCTTCTCTAATTTCATGGAGGAGGATGGAATGTTCTTGGTGCTCCACCCTTAGTTGTCCCATGTTGGAACTCAATTCTCCTAGGGAGGTGTTGATTTGCTCCCAATAGTTTTGTGGAGGAAAGTGCATCCCTTGAGGTATCTCAGGGATTTCATGATGAGTGGGATCTCTTGTTTGCTCCATCCTTTTCTTAGTGATGGGCTTGTCCTCATCAATGAGAGTGTCTCCCTCTATATCAATTCCAACTGAATAACAGAGATGACAAATGAGATGAGGAAAGGCTAACCTTGCCAAGGTAGAGGACTTGTCCGCCACCTTATAAAGTTCTTGGGCTATAACCTCATGAACTTCTACTTCCTCTCCAATCATGATGCTATGAATCATGATGGCCCGGTCTATAGTAACTTCAGACCGGTTGCTAGTGGGAATGATTGAGCGTTGGATAAACTCCAACCATCTCCTAGCCACGGGCTTGAGGTCATGCCTTCTCAGTTGAACCGGCTTCCCTCTTGAATCTCTCTTCCATTGAGAGCCCTCTTCACAAATGTCTATGAAGACTTGGTCCAACCTTTGATCAAAGTTGACCCTTCTAGTGTAAGGGTGTTCATCTCCTTGCATCATGGGCAAGTTGAATGCCAACCTTACATTTTTCGGACTAAAATCCAAGCATTTCTCCCGAACCATTGTAAGCCAATTCTTTGGGTTCGGGTTCACACTTTGATCATGGCTCTTGGTGATCCATGCATTGGCATAGAACTCTTGAACCATTAAGATTCCGACTTGTTGAATGGGGTTAGTAAGAACTTTCCAACCTCTTCTTCGGATCTCATGTCGGATCTCCGGATATTCACTCTTTTTGAGCTTAAAAGGGACCTCGGGGATCACCTTCTTCAAGGCCACAACTTCATAGAAGTGGTCTTGATGCACCCTTGAGATGAATCTCTCCATCTCCCATGACTCGGAGGTGGAAGCTTTTGCCTTCCCTTTCCTCTTTCTAGAGGTTTCTCCGGTCTTGGATGCCATAAATGGTTATGGAAAAACAAAAAGCAATGCTTTTACCACACCAAACTTAAAAGGTTTGCTCGTCCTCGAGCAAAAGAAGAAAGAAGAGAGTAGAAGAAGAAGAAATAGAGGAGATGGAGATGGCTTTGTGGTTCGGCCAAAGGGGGAGAAGTAGTGTTTAGGTTGTGTGAAAATGAAGGAGTGAAGATGGGTTTATATAGGGGTGGAGAGAGGGGTAGGGTTCGGTTATGAATGGGTGGGTTTGGGAGGGAAAGTGGTTTGAATTTGAATGGTGAGGTAGGTGGGCTTTTATGAAGGATGGATGTGAGTGGTGAAGAGAAAGATGGGATTTGATAGGTGAGGGGTTTTTGGGGAAGAGTGGTTGAGGTGATTGGTGAATGGGTGAAGAAGAAGAGAGAGGGTGGTGGGGTAGGTGGGGATCCTGTGGGGTCCACAGATCCTGAGGTGTCAAGGAAAATTCATCCCTGCACCAAATGGCGAGCAAAAATGCTCTTCATGCCAATTCTGGCGTTAAACGCCGGGCTGGTGCCCATTTCTGGCATTTAACACCAACTTCTTGCCCTTTCCTGGCGTTTAACGCCAGTCTGGTGCCCCTTTCTGGCGTTAAACGCCCAGAATGGTGCCAGACTGGGCGTTAAACGCCCATTTGCTGCCCTTACTGGCGTTTAAACGCCAGCAAGTTCTTCCTCCAGGGTGTGCTATTTTTCGTTCTATTTTTCATTCTGTTTTTGCTTTTTCAGTTGATTTTGTGACTTCTCATGATCATCAATGATAGCCATAAACTTGATAGCTACGATTTTAGGAAATTGCACGATCGGCAAAAATTCCTTCCGGCAAGTGCACCGGTTATCGTCAAGTAAAAACACACAATAGAGTGAGGTCAAATCCCACAAGGATTGGTTGAGTGAGCAATTCAGATTAGAAGTGTGTTCTAGTTGAGCGGAATCAAGATTTAGATGAGAATTGCGGAATGTAAAATTGGCGGGAAACGTAAATGGCAAGAAATTGAAATTTACGGAATCTTAAATTGCATGAATTAAAGAGCTAGAAGCTAAATTGCTGAAATTAAAAGGGGATCGGGGTGATTGCATGAATTTAATTGCAGAATGTAAAGAGAAAGTGGTAGATCAGAAATGGGGAATTCATTGGGTTTCAGGAGATATTGGGATCTCCGAATCAAAACATTTTTATCCCTTCCTCAACCAATGCATTCATTGAATTTTGCTTGGCAATCTTATATGATTGGATCCCAATCCCTTGGCTCACCAATTCTCTCTAAAAACAAACAAATTCCCAATCCCTTGGTTTAAATGTTCATAAGAAGAGATAATGCTCGATCTCTAATTATACCACACAGTTTCATGAACCACAATTTGGTAGGATTACATGTCACAATATCCATCCAAACCCCAATCCAATTCACTGTGAGAAAGCTTCTCTAGCATGAATCCTCCATTCCTTTCCCAAGGTTCCGAAGGATTCCAATTATGGATAGTTTCTTTCCCAAGACAACTAACCAATGGAATTAGATCGAGAAGCTTTCTAACAAAATTCAAGAGAAAAGATTGAAGAAGAAGATAAAAACTATTATTGATTCATTGAATTACAATAGAGCTCCCTAACCCAGTGAAAGGGGTTTAGTGAGTCATAGCTCTGAATTCAATTACAAAAAGATGAAAACTAGGAAAAAAATCCAAAAGTTTCTCCCCGGTTTTTTTAACCAACTTCAATTCTATCCTATTTATACACTTTCTAAATTGAGCTTCTGTTGTGTTTCTTGGGCTTTGAGGCCTTTCCCTGATTTCCTTTTGCTTTGGGTTTATGATCCATAATCTTGATGAGGCTGCTGATCCAATTCTGTAACATTCATTGAGCCAACTTAGTGATAATCAAGTAATGACACATGACTCAACAAATTGAAGTTCCAAACTCATCAATTCTTCAGGCCCAATCCCATAAACCTTGGTATTCAATTGGGTTTCATACCAGAGTACGTTTAAGTTAATGTTTGTGCTCAAATGCTAACTTAAACTGCAATATCTTTGGCCCAGAACCCTTTTAAATTAGTGGCGTTTAAGTTGCAGTTTAAGCTTAAACTGCAACTTAAACGTTGGACACTCCTGGATGTGATATAAGTCGAACACGTTTAAGCTTCAGTTTAAGGTTAAACTGAAGCTTAAACGTGGAAATGGAAGAAGGCAACCCTGGAGTGTGGAATTGTCGAACACGTTTAAGCTTCAGTTTAAGGTTAAACTGAAGCTTAAACGTGGAAATGGAGGAAAGCCATCCTGGAAGGTAAAGGTCAAACACGTTTAAGCTCCAGTTTAAGCTTAAACTGGAGCTTAAACGTGGAAATGCAAAACGCAACCCTGGAGGAGAATGGTCGAACACGTTTAAGCTCCAGTTTAAGGTTAAACTGGAGCTTAAACGTGGAAATGGCTCCCTGGTGCATTTCCCACTTCTGGCGTTTAACTTCCAGTTTAAGGTTAAACTGGAGGTTAAACGCCACTTTCAGCTTTTCCTCAGCTTTCATGATTTTGGCGTTTAAGCTCCAGTTTAAGCTTAAACTGGAACTTAAACTCCACATGTGATATTCAAGCTTCCTTTATTGATTTTGTTGCTTCCTTGCCTAGCCTCTTCTTCCCTGAAATCATCCAAACAATTGCATCAAAGTCTTGCAAAATTTCATGAGAAATCTTTCATTCATAGCATTCAAGTAATATAACTAAAAACTCATGGAATTTGCATCAAAATCATACTGTTTGGATGGTTCATTGCTTTGTTATTCATTTAACCATTCTTGGTTACTTTAAGCTCAAGAAAATGCATAGAACAACTAAAACTAACAGAAAAATGCTAGTGAAACTAGCCTAAGATGCCTTGGCATCACAACACCAAACTTAATACTTGCTTGTCCCTAAGCAAGTCCTGAGTTATTTGAGAAGAAAGTATGAAACAGAAAGCAATTACATTGGCTATATTAGCAAGCATTTGAAGTTCATCAGAAGGGTTTTATGCAGAAAGTTGCAGCATCACTTTTTCATTCTTATCAGGTAAGATTATCACTTTTTCATTGCATCCATCAAACACTGCTATGGCCTCTTGTTATTCTTATGTCCTTGGCACTTTTCTCTTCTTTGTTTTTCTTTTTCTTAGAGCTCCTTTGCTCCTTGTTTGCTCAGTGTCATGTGTTGCACAAGCCTTTGGCATTTTCTTTTTCTTATCAGTGCACTACACATATCCACTACAGGCATTTTAGTTCACATTTCTTCTTGAGACATTGGTGCCCAGCACCTCTTTGTGTGACTAAATGTTTTGTATTTAGGTTGCTCTTGATAATGGACTTTTGGTTGATAATCCCGGGTTAGTTAACCCAAGTTACCAAGTGTTGAAACACTCCTCAGAACCTATTCATCCAAGCATATCCTTAATACATAAACACCACAGGCATTTGTCTCAGAAGTTCAAACCATTGGTGCCTAGCTTATTTTCTCAATTTTTTTGCTTTTTGGTTGCCCTTTTTCAGTGGCTTTTTCTTCTTCTTCTTCTTTCTTTTTCATGGCCAAGGACATTTATTCAACAAGATCTATAGACAGTATTCAAACTTCTACACAAAAATGATAATTCTACACTCAATTTCCAGTGATCTGACTAAACAATCAAGCATGCATACCACCACTTAATTCTACTTGATTTGTCACTAATTGAGCCAAGTTACTTTTGTTCAAACTTTTCTTTTATTTTTGGAAACAGAACAAGCATGGCAAGCATTTGTTTAAGAAGGTGAAGTTATATCCAAACATCTAGGCATTCACTTTATTCAAAGCAGTAAACAGACAAACATACTAGAAATTTCACATAAAACTTAAATGACTTAAAATGAAAGAAAGCTCATAAAGACAATTCACAAACTATTATTTGATTATTAAGGAACAAGACCACCTCTCATTTGTTGCTTGGTTCTTCTTGATTCTTGGGGTCCTGTTTCTTCTTGCTTCTTGTCTCTCTTTGACCACTTGTACTTCCTTTGTCTTTTCTTATGAGCTTTGTCCAGAATCCAGCTTTTTTCATTGTTTCTTCCACTCTTCCTTCAAGGATCACTGCCTTTTTCATTTCTCCTTCTTTCCTCCCCTTGAAATACTCATCGAAAGTTGGGAATGCTGGGTCCATCTTGTGTAGATGTTCCCCTATGTAGTTAAGCTTGATTTGAGAACTGATGTTGTAATCAGCTTGAACTGCATATCTTGCATTCTGCAAAGTGGTGGCTTCCTTGATTGCCAAGATATTGTCATCTTGGTGTTGGCATATGTGGCTGAGGGATTCCTGTAATTGTAAATTCTGTTCCCTTTGTAGATCTAGGAATCTTGATTCAAAGTTCCTTTGCATGTCCATCATTTTTAGGTGAAAGTCCTCTTGCCTCTCTTGAGACCTCATGTATTGTTGAGACATTCCTTCTATGATTTCCTGCATTCTGCTCATATCCATGGGGTCTCTGGGAACTTGTTGCCTTCTTTCTGGATTTCCTTGCTCTTCTTGTTCTTCTTGCTCTGCTTCTTGCTCTGCTTCTTGCTCTGCTTCTTGCTCTGCTTCTTCTTGTTGCCCTTCTTCATTTCTTCTTTTTGTATGTCTTGGAGCAATTGGGCCAAGAGTCATTCTGTGAGCAGTCATGGCCATTCCAGGATGTAGCCAATTAGGTCTTGCATCTTCAAGTGGTACTTGGGCCTCGATGCATAGTCTGATGATGGTGCTAGGGAAGTGGAGCCAGGAGTCAGCTTCACTTTTCTCACTAAACTCTTGTATCTGTTCAGCAATGAGTTTATGAACTTTGATCTCTCCTCCCACCATAATGCAATGTAGCAAGACGGCTTTTTTAGGGGTTATTTCTGAAGAGTTTGCAGTGGGTAGGATGGATCTCCTAACTATTGCATACCACCCTTTTGCTTCCGGTGTTAGGTCTCCCCTTCTCAAGATTCTTGGAGCCCCTTTTGTTTTTCTCACCCATTCAGCTCTGATGGCACAAAGGTCTTCAGCAATAGTCCTATAGTCAGGTTCTCCTATCATCCTATCCTCATAACTTGCTTGGCTGAAACGTATGTTTTTTAGGCCAAGAGTTTTCATGATTGCCTTGGGGCTGAAGTCAACTTCCACCCCTCTCACATAGCTTTTGTATGTAGGTTCCTCGGTTGGATCCTCCCTCACTGCATTTGCATAAAGCTCCTTCACCAGGTTGATGTTGATTTTAGTGATTGGCTTAGTCAGAAGCTCCCACTTCCTCTTTTTGATCTTCTCCCAAACACTTGGGAACTCCTCCTTTCCAAGGTCAAAGGGAATCTCAGCTAGTATCTTTTAGGTCTCATCCATTCGGCCTGAATCTCATGGAAAACTGATTTGTATTTCCATGCATCAAATTCCCTTTCCTCCTCCATTGGCTGCTTGTCTTTTCTTCTTTTGTGGCTAGATGAGGCTGCCATTGGTTCTTTAGTTTTGGCAAGTGACAAGCTAAGGTTGACAAGGTGAAGTAAGAAAATGTTGTTAGAAGTGTGGTGAGGTTGTTTTCGGCAAGAGGTAGTTATGCTATGATGAAAGAATATGTGCAAGAAGGAGATTTGGTGGTGTGGAACTCGTTCCCCAAGTAGTTCTTTATAGTGCATGCAAGTGAAAAATGGACGGTTAGGGTGATTTGTGAAGGATGGCTTGATGGTAAATATATGAATTAGGGAGAAAGACGAATTGCTTTTCACTTTCTTGGAAGTATTCTGGGTGCATTAAGTTGTACATGTAGCTATCTTTTCATGCAGAATTTCCTTTTCCCATGTGTTAGTTTCAAAGACTTGTGAACTCCCTTTTTGACCTAACCCGTACCTCCCCCTTTGTCTTTTTCATCCATTCTTATCCTTCCTTTTGTACCTGCACAAACAAACAACTTTTGCTATCATTTTTTTTTCGGTCCATGTGAATAATGAATAGTACTTGCACATGTCTTTCATTCTTTTTGAATTGTAAATCAATGATTGACTTCATGAGCTTATAGCCGTGACTCTTGTATGTATGCACACTTATTACTGGACACCAAACTTAGTGTTTGGTAATGTCTCCTGATGACATGAAATCCATGTTGGTTGTCCTTAATGAATGTGCATAATTCTAATAAATCATAGTCACTTTGGCTCTTTGATCCTAAACAATTTTACTACCTAAAGTAATTGAAATCAAAGTATTAAAACATGCAAATGGTATACTTGTCATGAATTTCTAAATCCAGAGGAACTTCTTGCTTTTCATTAACTGTGTTCAAAGAGGAACACCAAACTTAATGTTTGGTTGTGCACTTTGAATGAAAGATTGAATACAATTTGAATAAGATTTGGGGTGCCTTCAGGCACACCAAACTTAGAGACCAATTGTATTTTACATGCAATGTTTAGTGCACCTTATCAACAGTTGTCCTGAGTATTCAAGTTCATGCATAAGAAACCATGCTTTATTAGATGCAAAGCAAAACAATAAAGAGTAAGGATACTAAAACATGGGTTGCCTCCCATGAAGCGCTTCTTTAACGTCACTAGCTTGACGGTTGCCCCTTGTTAGGGTGGATTGTAGTGCTTGATGTCCTCTCCTCTCACTATGAAAACGTCTCCATTTGATTCCTTCATGATTTCCAAATGTTCCATAGAAAGAACTTTCTTGATTGTGAACACTTGAGGGAGTTGGGAAGGGATGGTTTTGATGCCAGGTGGGATTGACAGATAATGACTTGATATCACTTTATCTCCCGGAGAGAAACCTTCAGTGGGAATTTTCTTGTTTCTCCACCCTCTTGGAAATTTCTTTACAATTCTTCCCTCTCTCTTGAGGATTTCTTCATTGACCCTTATGCCAGGAGGATCCTTCTGATCTGTTTCTATTGATTCTTGTGGCTTTAACTCTTGCAATTCTTGTTTGCCTTCCAAGGACTGTTTCAGAGTTTCAGCTGCTGGATTGCTTTCCTCCAAACACAGATGGCTACTATCATCCTTAGGCTTTTCAGGTTCTGGTTCAGGCTCAGATACAGGTTTGAAAACATGGAAAATGAGCTGTTCATCATGTATTCTCAAAATTAGCTCTCCTTGTTCTACATCTATGAGCGCTCTAGCAGTGGCTAGAAATGGCCTTCCCAGAATGATAGGGTGTAGGTAGCTTTCCTCCATGTCCAAAATGACAAAGTCTGTGGGGAAGAAATAATTTCCCACTTTCACCAGCACATTCTCAACTACCCCTTCAGCTTGCTTCTGAGTTTTGTCAGCCAGTTGTATGATTACATCAGTGGATCTCACCTCATTCAGTTGTAGCCTCTTCATAAGAGTCAGAGGCATCACATTTATGCTAGCTCTTAGATCACAGAATCCTCTGTCAATTTTTATTTCCCCTATGATGCAGGGGATATGAAAACTTCCTGGGTCTGTTTTCTTAGAGACTATGTCCTTCTTGATGAGGGCACTGCATTCTTTGTTCATTATTACAGTTTGTCCTCCCTTCAAAACTCTTTTCTTGCTCAGCAATTCCTTCAAATACTTGATATGTGTAGGCATCTGCTGGAGAATTTCAAGAAAGGGAATATTGATATGGAGAGACTGAAATGTCTCTAAAAACCTTGAATATGTTTTCCCTTTTTCACCTTCTCCTAACCTCTGAGGAAATGGTGCTTTTGGTTGGTATGTTTCCAGCATGCCTTTATTTTGCAGTTCCTTGGCTTGCTCAGTTTCACTTTCCTGCTTAGCTTCTTCCACACCTTCCTTCAAGATTTCTGGCTCCTGTTCTGAGGGTCTGATTCCCTCTTCTTCTGAGACTTCCTTCAATATGGTGATGGCCTTGCATTCTTCCCATCTCACTCCCTTTTGTTCCCTTTAGGATTTTTTCCGTGTCACTAGGGAACACTGCAGTTGACTTGGGGGCCTGTTGAGATAGCTCTCCTACTCGAGACTCCATCCTCTTGAGTTTTTCACCATGGTTCCTTAAGGTAGATCTCACATCATCCCTAAAGCTTTTCAACTCACTTACGTCTTGACCCATGGTTGCAAGCATTCCTTCTATCCTGTTTAATTGATCTTGAAATTGTTGGTTCGGATTAGGTTGGGCAGGTTGATTATTTTGGCCATGATATGGTGGTTGGGAGTAAGTGTTTTGTGTGGCTTGGTATGATTTTTGGTTGGAGTTTTGGTATGTGGAATTGTTATGTCGGTTGGGCTTGTAAGGTTTGTGGTTTTGTGGTTGGGTTTGCTGGTTTCCCCACCCAAAGTTTGGGTAGGTTTTCCAGCCTGGGTTGTAAGTGTTGGAATGTGGATCATATGGTTGCCTTTGTTGATTTCCCACATAGTTGGCCTCTTCCCAATCACCTCCTTCAGTGCTTACTTCCTCTTGATCTTGTGTGTGTATTGCAGCCACTTGATTTGTTTCTAATTTCCTGGTGAGCTCTGCTAGTTGCTTGGCAAACACCTTGTTTTGGGCTAGAATTTTATCAACATGGTTCAGCTCCATGATTCCCTTAGTGTTGTGTCTCTCTGAAGCATAGTAGTACTCATTCTCAGCCACTGTCTCAATCACTTCAATGGCTTCTTCCACAGTCTTTTTCCTGTTCAATGAACCTCCTGATGAATGGTCTACAGCCTTCCTTGATTCATAAGAAAGTCCATCATAGAAAATATGCAATTGCACCCAGTCATGGAACATGTCTGGTGGGCATTTCCTTGTCAAATCCTTGAACCTCTCCCATGCCTCGTAGAGAGTTTCACCATCTTGTTGTCTAAAAGTCTGAACCTCAGATCGAAGCCTATTGACCTTTTGTGGGGGGTAGAAACGTGCCAGAAACTTGCTTTCCACCTCATCCCAGGTTGTTAGGCTCCCCCTTGGGAATGATTCCAGCCACTTAGCTGCCTTGTCCCTAAGTGAAAATGGGAACAAGAGCAGTTTATAGGCATCTTCCTGGACTCCATTGGACTTCACAGTGTCGCAAATTCTCAGGAATTTTGTGAGGTGTTGGTTTGGATCTTCATTAGCACTCCCACCAAATGAACAATGATTCTCCACCAGTGATATTAGCTGTGGTTTGAGTTCAAAATTGTTGGCCTGAATGGGTGGTTTCTGAATGCTGCTACCACAATTCCCAAAGGCTGGGTTTATGTATGAACCAAGAACCCTCCTCTCGGGAATGGCATTGTTTCCTCCAGCTCTCTCATGGTTGTGAACTTCTCTATCCATGTTGAGATCTAGAGCTTCCTCAAAATTGTCCTCAGATTCTCCTTCAGATTCTTCTTCTTCCACTACTCTCTTCCCCCTTGCTTCCCTTCTAAGTTTATGAAGGGTCCTTTCTGGTTTGGTATATGGAGGAGTTGATGTCTCTCCTCTCCTACCTGTCATACAAGAACACAGCACAGACAACAAACAAGTGAAATACTCTTGGTTAATGGAAGAGTATGGTTAGAGCAGTTGAGGAATTAATTCAAATAGTTAGTGGGTCAGTGAGTTAGTTGCTGGAATTTAAAGGCATAAAGAAAGAAAGCAAGTAACAGAGTGCAGAAATTAAAATTCAACAAGTAACTTGAACTGACTTAACAAAACAAGAAAAATGCTCAATCTAGTTAACTTCCAATTTGAGAATTGTCAATCAAAAACCAATCCCCGGCAACGGCGCCATAAACTTGATAGCCATAAACTTGATAGCTACGATTTTAGGAAATTGCACGATCGGCAAAAATTCCTTCCGGCAAGTGCACCGGTTATCGTCAAGTAAAAACTCACAATAGAGTGAGGTCGAATCCCACAAGGATTGGTTGAGTGAGCAATTCAGATTAGAAGTGTGTTCTAGTTGAGCGGAATCAAGATTTAGATGAGAATTGCGGAATGTAAAATTGGCGGGAAACGTAAATGGCAAGAAATTGAAATTTGCGGAATCTTAAATTGCATGAATTAAAGAGCTAGAAGCTAAATTGCTGAAATTAAAAGGGGATCAGGGTGATTGCATGAATTTAATTGCAGAATGTAAAGAGAAAGTGGTAGATCAGAAATGGGGAATTCATTAGGTTTCAGGAGATATTGAGATCTCCGAATCAAAACATTTTTATCCCTTCCTCAACCAATGCATTCATTGAATTTTGCTTGGCAATCTTATATGATTGGATCCCAATCCCTTGGCTCACCAATTCTCTCTAAAAACAAACAAATTCCCAATCCCTTGGTTTAAATGTTCATAAGAAGAGATAATGCTCGATCTCTAATTATACCACACAGTTTCATGAACCACAATTTGGTAGGATTACATGTCACAATATCCATCCAAACCCCAATCCAATTCACTGTGAGAAAGCTTCTCTAGCATGAATCCTCCATTCCTTTCCCAAGGTTCCGAAGGATTCCAATTATGGATAGTTTCTTTCCCAGGACAACTAACCAATGGAATTAGATCGAGAAGCTTTCTAACAAAATTCAAGAGAAAAGATTGAAGAAGAAGATAAAAACTATTATTGATTCATTGAATTACAATAGAGCTCCCTAACCCAGTGAAAGGGGTTTAGTGAGTCATAGCTCTGAATTCAATTACAAAAGATGAAAACTAGGAAAAAATCCAAAAGTTTCTCCCCGGTTTTTTTAACCAACTTCAATTCTATCCTATTTATACACTTTCTAAATTGAGCTTCTGTTGTGTTTCTTCGGCTTTGAGGCCTTTCCCTGATTTCCTTTTGCTTTGGGTTTATGATCCATAATCCTGATGAGGCTGCTGATCCAATTCTGTAACATTCATTGAGCCAACTTAGTGATAATCAAGTAATGACACATGACTCAACAAATTGAAGTTCCAGACTCATCAATTCTTTAGGCCCAATCCCATAAACCATGGTATTCAATTGGGTTTCATACCAGAGTACGTTTAAGTTAATGTTTGTGCTCAAATGCTAACTTAAACTGCAATATCTTTGGCCCAGAACCCTTTTAAATTAGTGGCGTTTAAGTTGCAGTTTAAGCTTAAACTGCAACTTAAACGTTGGACACTCCTGGATGTGATATAAGTCGAACACGTTTAAGCTTCAGTTTAAGGTTAAACTGAAGCTTAAACGTGGAAATGGAAGAAGGCAACCCTGGAGTGTGGAATTGTCGAACACGTTTAAGCTTCAGTTTAAGGTTAAACTGAAGCTTAAACATGGAAATGGAGGAAAGCCATCCTGGAGGGTAAAGGTCGAACACGTTTAAGCTCCAGTTTAAGCTTAAACTGGAGCTTAAACGTGGAAATGCAAAACGCAACCCTGGAGGAGAATGGTCGAACACGTTTAAGCTCCAGTTTAAGGTTAAACTGAAGCTTAAACGTGGAAATGGCTCCCTGGTGCATTTCCATTCTGGCGTTTAACTTCCAGTTTAAGGTTAAACTGGAGGTTAAACGCCACTTTCAGCTTTTCCTCAGCTTTCATGATTTTGGCGTTTAAGCTCCAGTTTAAGCTTAAACTGGAACTTAAACTCCACATGTGATATTCAAGCTTCCTTTATTGATTTTGTTGCTTCCTTGCCTAGCCTCTTCTTCCCTGAAATCATCCAAACAATTGCATCAAAGTCTTGCAAAATTTCATGAGAAATCTTTCATTCATAGCATTCAAGTAATATAACTAAAAACTCATGGAATTTGCATCAAAATCATACTGTTTGGATGGTTCATTGCTTTGTTATTCATTTAACCATTCTTGGTTACTTTAAGCTCAAGAAAATGCATAGAACAACTAAAACTAACAGAAAAATGCTAGTGAAACTAGCCTAAGATGCCTTGGCATCACAACACCAAACTTAATACTTGCTTGTCCCTAAGCAAGTCCTGAGTTATTTGAGAAGAAAGTATGAAACAGAAAGCAATTACATTGGCTATATTAGCAAGCATTTGAAGTTCATCAGAAGGGTTTTATGCAGAAAGTTGCAGCATCACTTTTTCATTCTTATCAGGTAAGATTATCACTTTTGCATTGCATCCATCAAACACTGCTATGGCCTCTTGTTATTCTTATGTCCTTGGCACTTTTCTCTTCTTTGTTTTTCTTTTTCTTAGAGCTCCTTTGCTCCTTGTTTGCTCAGTGTCATGTGTTGCACAAGCCTTTGGCATTTTCTTTTTCTTATCAGTGCACTACACATATCCACTACAGGCATTTTAGTTCACATTTCTTCTTGAGACATTGGTGCCCAGCACCTCTTTGTGTGACTAAATGTTTTGTATTTAGGTTGCTCTTGATAATGGACTTTTGGTTGATAATCCCGGGTTAGTTAACCCAAGTTACCAAGTGTTGAAACACTCCTCAGAACCTATTCATCCAAGCATATCCTTAATACATAAACACCACAGGCATTTGTCTCAGAAGTTCAAACCATTGGTGCCTAGCTTATTTTCTCAATTTTTTTGCTTTTTGGTTGCCCTTTTTCAGTGGCTTTTTCTTCTTCTTCTTCTTTCTTTTTCATGGCCAAGGACATTTATTCAACAAGATCCATAGACAGTATTCAAACTTCTACACAAAAATGATAATTCTACACTCAATTTCCAGTGATCTGACTAAACAATCAAGCATGCATACCACCACTTAATTCTACTTGATTTGTCACTAATTGAGCCAAGTTACTTTTGTTCAAACTTTTCTTTTATTTTTGGAAACAGAACAAGCATGGCAAGCATTTGTTTAAGAAGGTGAAGTTATATCCAAAATCTAGGCATTCACTTTATTCAAAGCAGTAAACAGACAAACATACTAGAAATTTCACATAAAACTTAAATGACTTAAAATGAAAGAAAGCTCATAAAGACAATTCACAAACTATTATTTGATTATTAAGGAACAAGACCACCTCTCATTTGTTGCTTGGTTCTTCTTGATTCTTGGGGTCCTGTTTCTTCTTGCTTCTTGTCTCTCTTTGACCACTTGTACTTCCTTTGTCTTTTCTTATGAGCTTTGTCCAGAATCCAGCTTTTTTCATTGTTTCTTCCACTCTTCCTTCAAGGATCACTGCCTTTTTCATTTCTCCTTCTTTCCTCCCCTTGAAATACTCATCGAAAGTTGGGAATGCTGGGTCCATCTTGTGTAGATGTTCCCCTATGTAGTTAAGCTTGATTTGAGAACTGATGTTGTAATCAGCTTGAACTGCATATCTTGCATTCTGCAAAGTGGTGGCTTCCTTGATTGCCAAGATATTGTCATCTTGGTGTTGGCATATGTGGCTGAGGGATTCCTGTAATTGTAAATTCTGTTCCCTTTGCAGATCTAGGAATCTTGATTCAAAGTTCCTTTGCATGTCCATCATTTTTAGGTGAAAGTCCTCTTGCCTCTCTTGAGACCTCATGTATTGTTGAGACATTCCTTCTATGATTTCCTGCATTCTGCTCATATCCATGGGGTCTCTGGGAACTTGTTGCCTTCTTTCTGGATTTCCTTGCTCTTCTTGCTCTTCTTGCTCTGCTTCTTGCTCTGCTTCTTGCTCTGCTTCTTCTTGTTGCCCTTCTTCATTTCTTCTTTTTGTATGTCTTGGAGCAATTGGGCCAAGAGTCATTCTGTGAGCAGTCATGGCCATTCCAGGATGTAGCCAATTAGGTCTTGCATCTTCAAGTGGTACTTGGGCCTCGATGCATAGTCTGATGATGGTGCTAGGGAAGTGGAGCCAGGAGTCAGCTTCACTTTTCTCACTAAACTCTTGTATCTATTCAGCAATGAGTTTATGAACTTTGATCTCTCCTCCCACCATAATGCAATGTAGCAAGACGGCTCTTTTAGGGGTTATTTCTGAAGAGTTTGCAGTGGGTAGGATGGATCTCCTAACTATTGCATACCACCCTTTTGCTTCCGGTGTTAGGTCTCCCCTTCTCAAGATTCTTGGAGCCCCTTTTGTTTTTCTCACCCATTCAGCTCTGATGGCACAAAGGTCTTTAGCAATAGTCCTATAGTCAGGTTCTCCTATCATCCTATCCTCATAACTTGCTTGGCTGAAACGTATGTTTTTCAGGCCAAGAGTTTTCATGATTCCTTGGGGCTGAAGTCAACTTCTACCCCTCTCACATAGCTTTTGTATGTAGGTTCCTCGGTTGGATCCTCCCTCACTGCATTTGCATAAAACTCCTTCACCAGGTTGATGTTGATTTTAGTGATTGGCTTAGTCAGAAGCTCCCACTTCCTCTTTTTGATCTTCTCCCAAACACTTGGGAACTCCTCCTTTCCAAGGTCAAAGGGAATCTCAGCTAGTATCTTTTAGGTCTCATCCATTCGGCCTGAATCTCATGGAAACTGATTTGTATTTCCATGCATCAAATTCCCTTTCCTCCTCCATTGGCTGCTTGTCTTTTCTTCTTTTGTGGCTAGATGAGGCTGCCATTGGTTCTTTAGTTTTGGCAAGTGACAAGCTAAGGTTGACAAGGTGAAGTAAGAAATGTTGTTAGAAGTGTGGTGAGGTTGTTTTCGGCAAGAGGTAGTTATGCTATGATGAAAGAATATGTGCAAGAAGGAGATTTGGTGGTGTGGAACTCGTTCCCCAAGTAGTTCTTTATAGTGCATGCAAGTGAAAATGGACGGTTAGGGTGATTTGTGAAGGATGGCTTGATGGTAAATATATGATTAGGGAGAAAGACGAATTGCTTTTCACTTTCTTGGAAGTATTCTGGGTGCATTAAGTTGTATATGTAGCTATCTTTTCATGCAGAATTTCCTTTTCCCATGTGTTAGTTTCAAAGACTTGTGAACTCCCTTTTTGACCAAACCCGTACCTCCCCCTTTGTCTTTTTCATCCATTCTTATCCTTCCTTTTGTACCTGCACAAACAAACAACTTTTGCTATCATTTTTTTCGGTCCATGTGAATAATGAATAGTACTTGCACATGTCTTTCATTCTTTTTGAATTGTAAATCAATGATTGACTTCATGAGCTTATAGCCGTGACTCTTGTATGTATGCACACTTATTACTGGACACCAAACTTAGTGTTTGGTAATGTCTCCTGATGACATGAAATCCATGTTGGTTGTCCTTAATGAATGTGCATAATTCTAATAAATCATAGTCACTTTGGCTCTTTGATCCTAAACAATTTTACTACCTAAAGTAATTGAAATCAAAGTATTAAAACATGCAAATGGTATACTTGTCATGAATTTCTAAATCCAGAGGAACTTCTTGCTTTTCATTAACTGTGTTCAAAGAGGAACACCAAACTTAATGTTTGGTTGTGCACTTTGAATGAAGATTGAATACAATTTGAATAAGATTTGGGGTGCCTTCAGGCACACCAAACTTAGAGACCAATTGTATTTTACATGCAATGTTTAGTGCACCTTATCAACAGTTGTCCTGAGGATTCAAGTTCATGCATAAGAAACCATGCTTTATTAGATGCAAAGCAAACAATAAAGAGTAAGGATACTAAAACATGGGTTGCCTCCCATGAAGCGCTTCTTTAACGTCACTAGCTTGACGGTTGCCCCTTGTTAGGGTGGATTGTAGTGCTTGATGTCCTCTCCTCTCACTATGAAAACGTCTCCATTTGATTCCTTTCATGATTTCCAAATGTTCCATAGAAAGAACTTTCCTGATTGTGAACACTTGAGGGAGCTGGGAAGGATGGTTTTGAGGCCAGGTGGGATTGACAGATAATGACTTGATATCACTTTACTCCCGGAGAGAAACCTTCAGTGGGAATTTTCTTGTTTCTCCACCCTCTTGGCAATTTCTTTACAATTCTTCCCTCTCTCTTGAGGATTTCTTCATTGACCCTTATGACAGGAGGATCCTTCTGATCTGTTTCTATTGATTCTTGTGGCTTTAACTCTTGCAATTCTTGTTTGCCTTCCAAGGACTGTTTCAGAGTTTCAGCTGCTGGATTGCTTTCCTCCAACACAGATGGCTACTATCATCCTTAGGCTTTTCAGGTTCTGGTTCAGGCTCAGATATAGGTTTGAAAACATGGAAAATGAGCTGTTCATCATGTATTCTCAAATTAGCTCTCCTTGTTCTACATCTATGAGCGCTCTAGCAGTGGCTAGAAATGGCCTTCCAGAATGATAGGGTGTAGGTAGCTTTCCTCCATGTCCAAATGACAAGTCTGTGGGGAAGAAATAATTTCCCACTTTCACCAGCACATTCTCAACTACCCCTTCAGCTTGCTTCTGAGTTTTGTCAGCCAGTTGTATATTACATCAGTGGATCTCACCTCATTCAGTTGTAGCCTCTTCATAAGAGTCAGAGCATCATTTATGCTAGCTCTTAGATCACAGAATCCTCTGTCAATTTTTGTTTCCCTATGATGCAGGGGATATGAAAACTTCCTGGGTCTGTTTTCTTAGAGACTATGACCTTCTGATGAGGGCACTGCATTCTTTGTTCATTATTACAGTTTGTCTCCCTTCAAAACTCTTTTCCTTGCTCAGCCAATTCCTTCAAATACTTGATATGTGTAGGGCATCTGCCTGGAGAATTTCAAGAAGGGAATATTGATATGGGAGACTGAAATGTCT